>NC_141043.1:4645000-4817500 GCF_052040795.2 Danio rerio
AATTTTACTATAAACACACGAGGCGGCTGTGGTTGCCAGAATTAAACTATTAAAAATGCAGTATAGACCATTTTGAGGGATGTAAACAATATCAATGATCCTGACGTGTTTCCTGTTTTACATTTTAAATTTTCATAGCTTCTGACAGTCCAGAAAGCTCCACATATTGATAAATAATGTTACGATAGCTGTTATAACATCATTAGGATTGTATCGCCTCTTGTTACAGAAATAGTTTGACAACAAGCAGGAAGTATTCATGGACCAATGACATGAGCACACTGAAATGGTCTATATATGAATGAAAAATAAATATCAAAATTATACAGTGAATAACTGTATTTTTGTGGCTTTTTTAGTCATACACTAATGATTTTAAGTATAAACATCTACACAACATTAATGTTCATCACAAACAAGCAGAGAAACGTACAAGTATACAGTATAGAAGGAGCTCGGTGTCATTCACACAACTAAACACCTTCATGGAAACACAAATTAAAGTATTGCAATTCTGTCACGTTTCGGGGGATTGAAACAGCAACAAAAACAGGGTGTAGGATCCAAGTGCAGATTTTTAATGTGAAATAGTGCAGAGACAGTGACAAAAATCAAAGTAACGAAATAAACAAACAAACGAGGAACTCAAACAGATTAAACTAGAACTAGACTATAACAACTAAGACAAGAGACAAGAGCAAGATCGGGAACAACATACCAACAAGGATGAACGACGAACTAACAAACAGAGGTGGAATGGTAGAATATATAGTCCAGGTAATCAACGGGGAAACAGAGACAGCTGTGATTGCAAATAAGTATATATGAAAGACTGGGTGTGTGCGCGAAGGAATGTGTGGGTATGTAGTTCTTTCACCACTGTAGTTCACAGGGAGTTGCTAGCGAACTACATTGGCATCTGGTGGACAATTACAGTCATGACACCAACCCAGGCTCATTTTGAAAACGTACCTCTATATACGTTTCTGGAGGCAGTGAAATATGTTTTTGTTTTCGCGTATCCACGAGAGGCCACTGTGTATGCTTTTTCATTCATCAAATTTCTCTCGCAAGTGCCATTTGCTGCTGCTGTTCTCGCATAAACCCACTAGAGGCCGCTGTTGACTGACTGTTTGACTGACTGACTGAATGACTGACTGACTACTGACCCACCCTCCTCCTTCTCTAAACCCAACCAATTTTATTGATTGACCCGCCCACCCACTTCCCTAAACCCAACCAACAATTTTCAAAAGCAATCCAGAAAAAGAAAAGCCCTCGTCTGATTTTACCACATACTCAACCTGTTATTTTCTTATTGTATTTTTTGGATTCTGTTTTTGTCTTACCTGCTTTCTGGAACCGTTCTTCACCATACTCGAACCCCGTCGACGCGGTCAGCTCTTCTCCATGTCTCAAGTCCGCTGATGTACATGGCGAGCTAACAGGACAAACAGGTTACAGCAGGAAAGTTGTCCACATGGAGGTAAGCGGTCAGCTGGAAAGCGCGAAAAGGAATGGCGACATACCGCCCCATAGCGTCGTTTTAAAAATGAAATACAGCCATATGTACTTCTGACTGCATAATTCGCGGTCTCCACAAACATATATAGGACTATATTCAGAATGAGCCTATGTTGCAATAAATGTACCAACATTAGATGTCATATAAAACTCGAATGTGCATGACTTGAGAAAAAAACAAAAAAGAACCATAGTAATGTCAGCAATTGCAGACATGCAGGGAATTCTGGGAAAGTGAATTTACCATCATGAGCTCATTCTAAAAACGTAGCCCTATTCATTTCTGGAAATTGCGAATCATGTAGCTTGAAGTAAGTATGGCTGCATTTCATTTTTAAAACAAACACTATGCTACGCCTTTTTTTTTTGCGCTAGCAGTTGACTGCTTACCTCTGTATGAACAGCTTTCCCGCTGTTTCCAGTTTGTCCAGTAGTTTGCTGCGTACCTTGGCGGGCTTGAGACAGAGGAGTTGACCACAACAACGGGGTTTGAGTTGGGTGAAAAGCAGTTCCTGAAAGCAGGTAAGACAAAAACAGAAGCCAATAAAATAAACAAGTAAATAACAGGGTGGGAATGTGGTAAAGGGTGAGGACTTTTCTTTTTCTAGATTGCTTTTTAAAATTGTCGGTTAGCTCTAAGGATGTGGGTGGGCGGGTCAATCGGTGCTTTTGAAAACACTATTGGCAAAGTCCCTTTAAGGCAAGTCATTTCACTCGGCAGCCATCTTTGAAACACCTCTAACGCAGTATGCTCAGGCATTCTGTCTGAATGGGGAAACATCAAATTCTCCAAAACTGTTTGCCAAGCTTACCACTGAATTTCATATTAGGAATGACAAATAAAATTAAAAAACAACATCCGCAGAAACTCTTGTCTGGTCCGAGCCCCTTTCCCAGAGTAGTGTCTCCTGTACAAGTGGGCAGGGCTTTATTCACCATATTGACCATTACACTTTTGGTTGGGTTATTGGTTGGGTTTAGGGAGTGCTTAATTCAAGAATCCCAAGGTCTCGGAACAGATCGGGATAACGGATCCAGCATGTTACCCGAGGAAGGAGAGGTGTTGCGAACCTTGGGGGAGGGGGGAGGGGAACGTGAATAGCGGGGGGTTGTCGCGGATGAAAGTGAAGAGGGTTGGGGAGTCGTGGAAGAAAGTGAAAGTGAACAGCGAATGGGGACGGAGGGCGGTCGAGGAGGGGGATCGGTAAAATTAGGTATTGGATCAGATTTCAGAGGTGCCGGATCCGGCGTGTTCCTGCACAAATTAAGCCCTGGGTTTAATGAAGGAGTAGGGTGGGTCATTCGATCGGTCAGTCAGTCAGTCAGTCTGTCGACAGCGGCCTCTGGTGGATATACGCGAGAAAAGATTTGAGATCTCAAAAAGAGTGAAAACAAAAACATACCTCCTGGGATGTATTTGGCACTCTCCAGAATTGTATATAGGGGTACATTATCAGAATGAGCTTGGGTTGGAATTTACGATTATTCACCATATAAATCATGGAAACTTACTGTTAAACAGGTTACAGATTTTTACCAAAGCATTTTTTACAGTTTATTACCATTGAAATCATGAAGATTTTTTTACAGTGTATCTTTTTGTGGACTTTTTCCCCTAAGGGCCACAGATTTAAGTTCCAGGTTTCCAATTGGGCAAATGTGGCAACAGTTGTAAACACTGGCTCCATACACTGGTATGGTGTTGAGGCAATTCATTTTTAAAGAGTGTTTCTGGTGTAGGCAAACATTTTAAGTTGCAGAAACAATTGTTTGTTTTCCACTGTTGCATAAGGGATAAAAAAAATAATTAAAATAAGTAAAATATACTCAACAAAACATAGGAAAAACAGATTAAAAACATTATTTGATTGGGTAAAGTCACAGATTTTGTATGTGTGTGTGTCTTTGTGTAGTATTGTGAACAGTGTCACATGTCTGTGCTAGATAACAGAATAACACCCAAAATGATCAGCAGGGAACGGCTGCTTCCTTTGCTGGAGGACAGAAAACAGCCTCCTCATATCCTGTGCCAACAGCAAAACTACACATCAGCAAAGCGTTTAACTGTTGATGTATATTTTTTTCTACGTTGTTGTCTGTGTGATTCGTTTGGTTCCCAGTAATTGTATTATTCTGTAAATCAATGACCTGGGGACTACAGAGAGTATCAGAACAGTTCTGTGTTTTTATAGCATTAAAATACACACAAATGATGTCTGCAAAATGGTTGCAAACAATTTATATATGTTGAATTTAAAGAACCAAATTAAATTTAGCAATGTTTAACTTAATTTGTTTGTTCAAATTCAGCTCAAATCAATTGTTTACAACCACTTAACTTAAGAAAAAAAAAAAGTTAATACAAGAAATCATCATTGAATACCTTTATTTAGTGTACATGATACTAAAGCATGCGGCAGATTTAAACGTATTCAGTATGTACACTGTAAAAAAATGCTGGGTCTTAGTATTTCTTCATCATCATAGGGGTGCATATGTAACGGAGGCCAGCTAGTAAATGCTGTGCAGGTAAACGTCACTCCTCTGACCTCTAAAGGTGCTCTAGCGACAGATGCTAGAGGCCATGATCTTTAGTCTCCTTGTTAGAGCAACCGACTTCCATGCGGAAGGTCGCCGGTTCGATACCAGCCCGGAGCGGGTTGGGTGGCGTAGGACAGGTGGGAAACATTGGTGCCGTGACCCGGATGGGAGTGAGGTTTAGGGGGGTGAATGTAACGGAGGCCAGCTAGTAAGTGCTGTGCGGTAAAACCTCACTCCTCTGACCTCTAAAGGTGCTCTAGCGAATGATGCAAGAGGCCATGGTCTTTAGCCTTCTTGTTAGAGCAACAGACTCCCATACAGAAGGTTGCCGGTTCGATACCAGCTCGAAGCAGGTTGGGTGGCGTAGGACCGGCGGGGTTACACATACTATTGGGAAATTATGTGATATACACAAAAAACAGGCAGTTGTTATGTTCATTATTTAATATAGGCTCCCTCAAAACACACAGGCACACACAAGATGGTCTTCCAGTGTGGATTATACTTTTATTTTAATAATAAATTACATTTTTTACAAATTTACAAGTTTTTAATTAGTCAACTCTCATTATTTCCTATATATATATGGCTTTTGTGTTTTTTAAGAATAGGCGTTGGTAAATATACTCAAGGGCGTGCACAGATGGGTAGCATTTTGATTGTATAGTGGGCCGCTCTGGCCCAAAATGCCAGAGCTGATTTTTTTGTCCCAGTCCTTCCCTGATCTGCGTTGTTGACCCTTTTTCTATTTATTGTGCGGCCATACTCTAGTAGCAAAGAATTCTGGCCCAGATTTGGCATAAAGCAGGCACAGCAGGCATTCATCTGCCACTGGCATACAGCATGTGGGCCAAACATGGCCCAGGTTTGGCAGAGGTGGCACCGTCTTTAAGGCAACACACAAGATTTGGGCCAGATGTAAAACTTAGTATTTGGACCAGATTTAATAAATTGATTTGTGGGCCATGTGAGTTTGGCCAGTCTTGACCCACATTTAAAATACATTAAAATAATTTTTGAGTAAAGAAAAAATTCTACCAATCAGGTCACTTTGAGAAAAAGCGTGCCCATAGTGTGCCTAAAGCACAGCGCTTCATGGGTTTATCAATTTCATTGCAATCGTGACACACCAACCTATCTGGCCCAGTTCAGGCCCAGTTATGAGTTATTAACTTGGCTGAGACTTGGCCCAGATATGGTCCATGTTTGGCTCTTGTCTGGAAGCCAGATTTGGTCCAGTAATGTACTGTAATTCACTGCGGCATGTGGGCCAAGCAAAACCTGATTGTTTGGGCCAGAGAAATGTTGCTATGTTGGTAGCTTCAACACTTTTTAAAATGTAATTTATTTATTTGAAACTTTTTATTTGAATTTTCCTTTTTTTAAAAGAAAAACTCCAGTTATCTGTTCCCATAGATATCTCACCGCAATTCAAAACGTTTTGATTTCATGACTCATTTGCATAAATTTGTCTGATTTCATTTGAATGATTTGCTCCTCCCCCAATGACAGTTGGGTTTAGAGTTTGGTGCCACGCCTTCTTTTCAAAATTTCACATTTTCATATGAATTTGTATGAATTAGCCATTAAACTGACCAAACATCAAATCGTTACGTTTCTTTCTGAGTTTAGGCTGCAACTCCAAGTACTGAATATAGTTTATAAGGCCAAACTATGATGTATTATTTGATGTTGTCCAGCTGTCATTGTTTAATCTGATGTCATCTTTAGTAAAACTGCAAGTTGGCCATACGGTCTGCGTTGCCTTGGAGGCACATATGGAAATCCACTTGAGATGACCAGCATTCTCAGACACACACACACACACACACACACACACGGCTGAAGTCTGCTAATGATTAATGTGATGGTCTCCCGAAGATTTTTCCTGCCTCTTTTCTCATCTACCTTTTTTCTCCTGGAATGCAGGAATCCCCCTGCTATTTGTCAAACACCCAGTGGGGATTATTTGACAGAGGCCACATCGCACACACACACACACACATTTATGTACTTCCAGGCAGTGGCCAAACTAGTAAAGTCAGAGTCAACAGACACTCTCACGTTCAACAAATGATCTTTAACCTTCATTTGCAGATGTAGATGTATCCAGTGGATTAAATAATAATAAATCTGTCTATTTCTCCAGCTAATTTTGATTTTTTCTAACTGCTTACACACATTTTCAAATCAATGTCAAAACCTCTGGTCAGGTTGGTCTTAGCTGGTTTTAGCTGGTCAAGCTAGTCCTAGCTGGTTGTAGCTGGTCTAGCTTGGTTTAAGAGGGGTTTTGGACACTTTTTAGCTGGTCATAGTTGGCCAGGTTGGTCTTAGCTGGTTTTAGCTGGTCAAGCTGGTCTTAGCTGGTTTTAGCTGGTCAGGCTGGTTTTAGAGAAGTTTTGGCCACTTTTTAGCTGGTCTTAGTTGGTCAGGTTGGTCTTAGCTGGTTTTAGCTGGTCAGGCTAGTCTTAGCTGGTCCTAGCTAGTCTTAGTTGGTCAGGCTGGTTTTAGAGTAGTTTTGGCTACTTATAGCTGGTCTTAGTCGGTCAGGTTGGTTTTAGCTGGTTTTAGCTGGTCAAGCTGGTCTTAGCTGGTTTTAGCTGGTCAGGCCGGTTTTAGAGGAGTTGGCTACTTTTTAGCTGGTCTTAGTTGGTCAGGTTGGTCTTAGCTGGTTTTAGCTGGTCAGGCTGGTTTTAGAGGAGTTTTAGCCACTTTTTAGCTGGTCTTAGTTGGTCAGGTTGGTCTTTGCTGGTTTTAGCAGGTCAAGCTGGTTTTAGCTGTTCAGGCTGGTTTTAGAGGAGTTTTGGCTACTTTTTAGCTGGTATTAGTTGGTCAGGTTGGTCTTAGCTGGTTTTAGCTGGTCAGGCTGGTCTTAGCTGGTCCTAGCTGGTTTTAGCTTGTCAGGCTGGTTTTAGATGAGTTTTTGACCACTTTTTAGCTGGTCTTAGTTGGTCAGGTTGGTCTTAGCAGGTTTTAGCTGGTCAAGCTGGTCCTAGCTGGTTTTAGCTGGTCAGGCTGGTTTAAGAATGGTTTTGGCCACTTTTTAGCTGGTCTTAGTTGGTCAGGTTGATCTTAGCTGGTTTTAACTAGTCAGCCTGGTCTTAGCTGGTCAGGCTGGTTTTAGAGGAGTTTTTTCTACTTTTTAGCTGGTCTTAGTTGGTCAGGTTGGTCTTAGCTGGTCAAGCTGGTCTTAGATGTTTTTAGCTGGTCAGGCTGGTTTTAGAGGGGTTGCAAAAATAACTAGTAAAATATGCACTGTCATCATGGCAAAGATAGCTATTAGCTATTTAAAGATTAGCTATTAAAAGAATTGTTTAAAATGTATTAAGAAAATCTTAGCAAATATTTGCAAAATAATACAAATTTCACAGATGTTTGTGCCTTCAGCTGTATGTGAGGTTAGTTTGGGTTTTGCTGGTATCATACCGGAATCCAAAAGATAATGAACGCTGATCCACCAACACACCAACATCTCAAGTAGGTCACAATGTGCAAAATGCATTCATGCTGGTTCACTAACACTTCCACTTTCCATGATGGAAACAAGGGCCAGCATCCCATTCGGGGGAATATCCCTGCAAAATCCATAGCAAAGACTAGCAAAAACTGCAGCCATATGTTAGTTTTATGATAAAATAACTACAGAAATCAATTAAATGGACCCTAAAAATGCTGCATCATTATCCTGTTAAAGTCATCTCTAAACATGTTAGAGTTGATCAGTAAATGCACGCTGTTGTGTTGTGGCGTGGTTGTGCTCTGGCATTTGTTTTTGAACACTAGGTAGGCTTGCCACCCATGAGAGAGGAGCGCATGTCAGTGTTTGCCAGGACAGATGGCGCATGAGACCGTACAGATATTACGCAAGAAGTGTGAATTTCTCTGTTTTAACAGCACATCTCCATGACTGCATGTACTCTAGTCCTGGTCACTGAGATCTTCAACCTGTAATTGTTTTTTAATATGCCGACATGCATCTTCATAGAATTAAATCATGGGAGTACTGACTGCACTGTATAGGGAGTAATGAAAAGGGCTGTTTATTCTGTATTTAGCTTTTCGCTTGTACGGTGGCTCTTAACTGTCAAAACAACTTTCAAAGAGCCTTTTTGGATGCAAATTTTTTATTATGGATGAAAGTTTTGAGGGCAGTGTGTCAATACGATTCATACAACTTACGGTGGAATTTATTTGTTAACATGTAAAAATCACAGGCGAACATTATGGATTCAGTGTGCAATAACTTTAAATCCAACCCCATTGAAACCTTTTATGTTTTATGAATGTTTACTACACCAACCCTAAACTCAACCTCACAGTAACCTGTTGTGTTTTAATAAAGTCTACACCTACCCCAACCCTGAACTTAACTTCATAGTAATCGGTTGGGTTTTATGAATGTCTACAACACCAACCCTAAACCCAACCTCACAGTAACCTGTTGTGTTTTATTAATGTCTGCACCTACCTCAACCCTAAACCCAACCTCACAGTAATCGGTTGTGCTTTATAAATGTCTATTACACCAACCCTAAACCCAACCTCACGGTAACGTATTGTGTTTTAATAATGTCTACTATACCAAACCTAAACCCAACCTCACAGTAACCGGTTGTCGTTTATAAATAGCACCTACTATACCAACCCTAAACCCAACCTCACAGTGACCTGTTGTGTTTTATTAATGTCTACATCTACCCCAACCCTAAACACAACCTAACAGTAATCTATTGTGTTTTATTAACGTCTACTACACGTAGACCATTCCTAAACACAACTTCAAAGTAACCTGTGTTTTAATAACATTGACATCTACTCCACACCTAAACCCGACATCACAGTAACCTGTTGTGTTTTATTCATGTCTACTACACCAACACTAAACCCAACCTCAAAGTAAGCGGTTGTGTTTTATTAATGTCTACACCAACCCCAACCCTAAAACCAACCTCAAAACAACCTGTCGTGTTTTAATAATGTCTACTACACCAACCCTAAATCCAACCTCACAACAACCTGTCGTGTTTCAATAATGTCTACTACACCAACCCTAAACCCAACCTCACAATAACCTGTTCTGTTTTATTAACGTCTACACCAACCCTTAACCCAACTTCACAACAACCTGTCATGTTTCAATAATGTCTACAACACCAACCCTAAACCCAACCTCACAACAACCTGTCATGTTTCAATAATGTCTACAACACCAACCCTAAACCCAACCTCACAACAACCTGTCATGTTTCAATAATGTCTACTACACCAACCCTAAACCCAACCTCACAACAACCTGTCATGTTTCAATAATGTCTACTACACCAACCCTAAACCCAACCTCACAACAACCTGTTGTGTTTTAATAATGTCTACTACACCAACCCTAAACCCAACCTCACAACAACCTGTTCTGTTTTATTAACGTCTACACCAACCCTTAACCCAACTTCACAACAACCTGTTGTGTTTTATTAACGTGTACACCTACCCTAAACCCAACCTAACAGCAACCTGTTGTGTTTTAATAATGTCTACTACTCCAACCCTAACCCAACCTCACAGTAACCTGTTGTGTTTTATTAACGTCTACACCAACCCTAAACCCAACCTCACAACTACTTGTCGTGTTTTAATAATGTCTACACCAACCCTAAACCCAACCTCACAACTAGTTGTCGTGTTTTAATAATGTCTACTACACCAAGCCTAAACCCAACCTCACAACAACCTGTTGTGTTTTATTAACGTCTACACCTACCCCAACCCTAAGCAAAACCTCACAGTAACTATACACCAACCATAATCCCAACCTACGTGTGGTGTAAGTACCTAATCACTCTACCAAAATCTGACAGAGGCAGTACCCCCACTCCATGT
The DNA here is from genome assembly GCF_052040795.2 of Danio rerio. Lineage (NCBI taxonomy): Eukaryota > Metazoa > Chordata > Actinopteri > Cypriniformes > Danionidae > Danio > Danio rerio. The sequence continues at coordinate 4,654,943 of NC_141043.1, forward strand.
CTCTGGGCATCATCGTAGGATGTCCAAATCAACCTGACAACCCTTCAAATGTTATATTTCTCCCATTCCTCTTCATCCCACTGTCCCCTTACCACACCTTTTTTATCCCTACATCCACTCAAAAAACATTGCTTCTAAATGTAGCGTAGTCCTTGCTAGGGAATAGTGTCTATTTGGATTAGTCAGCCTACAGCATAATGTATAGTACTTGACAATAGTCATGCTTAAGTAAACTGTAATTCACCTAATTGCATAAAAGGTGTGCTTAGTTTACATTTGAGGCCAGCCTCTCCTGCTGTTTACAGTTGTTTGTACAGTGCTGCATGTGACTGGAGGCATGAGCTCAAAACCCTGAGGAGGAAGTTGTTGGAGGAAGTTTCTTTTCTGCATGATTTTAGCTTATCTGTTTTGATGCGAGCGAGTCGATGAGTGCACGGTGAACGTGATGGGGTAGTTTGTAAATGATTGGTTTCGTCAGCGCAGACTTTGGCTGTGTGCTGTAACCTGAACTGCCCTTTGAACTCGTGATGGCAGATAAGCAGAAGAAATGGGGCTTCTTTGGAAGGAGATCTTTCTTTGGACAACACTCACGCCAGACTGCTTCGAGTTAGTGAGTAGTGTTCACGTAAATATGGAAGCTGTGAGCTTTAACTGAGATGAAAGTAAACGCCGAATGCATGGCTCTTTCACAACATGCAGTGTATCCTGTTATTGAGTTTGTCTGTTGGAGATCATCTAGCCATTTTTTAACTTGATCATTTCAGCACATTCATTTTAGTTACTAAAGGAGTTTGGTCAGCTGATGTAGATTTAATTATTAATAGTCCTATATGATTATTCATGTTGATGTATGATATATAAAGTAGTTTTGATGAGGAAAATATATAAAGGTTTCACCAAAATTGTTTATTAGCTGTGAGAATAACTCAATGCCAGTTTGCAGAGAGTTTTTGAGTTAATGGGTAATTGGTTGCTTATATGAACCAAATCCAAATTGACGGTATTCAGACAGAAGTATGCCTATGGATGGTCTGTCCAGTACTTAGTTAAGCTAGTTTGAGATATTATTCAGGTCTTTTGCAATAGTAATAGGGATTCTGTTCATAGAAAGCACGTCTAGTGGCATATTTTATTTGACTTTTTATATGTTGGCTTTTTCATGATTTTGTTTGCTTGTCTTGAAAATAAGGTTGTTCATCCCAACTCGATTTTTAAATAAACATAATAAACCTTTTTTTTTGTCAAAATTCTGTTTGACTTACAATCAAAACCTTTCTAAAATGTTCAATTCAGTATATATATATATATATATATATATATATATATATATATATATATATATATATATATATATATATATATATACACACACATATATATTATATGTGTATATATATACACATATATATATAGGCGGGTCCCCTCCCGGCCCTTGCGCCCCACTGCTCTGCAAATTTTGCACGTCTCTTTTATTTAAACACACATTGTGAAAAAAAAAAGAAAAAAAAAAAAAAAAATATATATATATATATATATATATATATATATATATATATATATATATATATATATTATTTATTTTTTTTATTTTATTTTTTTTCACAATGTGTGTTTAAATAAAAGAGACGTGCAAAATTTGCAGAGCAGTGGGGCGCAAGGGCCGGGAGGGGACCCGCCTAACCCTAACCTAACCCTAATTCACAAAGTGGTAATAATTGTTGAACATTAATCAGGATCTTAAATCCTTAAAAGTTTTTAATATTTAGATTTTAAAATAAATTTATAAACTTTTGTAAAGCTATACTTTGTATTTGTATCTGCGTCAAATTACAAAAAAAAACAAAAAAAAAAACGACCACTTATGCAAGATGTTTCTAATGCAATAGGACAGTACATCTAAATGTTTTCCTTTCTTCTGGCTACTTCTGTCAGTCTCACACATTTTTTTTTTCTTTTTCTGAAAGTCTTGATAATGACGTTGTTGGGTTTTTCTATTATTATTTGAGCATATAGGACAGCAAAACGTTTATTTGTTGTACTCTCCTATTTAATGCAAGTTTAGCCAACTATACCAACTTCCGCTGTTGAGAAAACCTGATGAAAAGCTGATTGAGAAATGCAGATGTAGACCAACCAAGTCAGAAACATGCTCAGGAAACAAGCCATAGCGATATTTGAAAACCTTTGAAAACACTTTATACTGAATTCTGTTACTAATTGTTAACCAGTATAATGAAATTAATAATTTAAGAGTAAAAGCCTATCAGCTGAGTTCTGAACCAGAGAGAGCAGATACAATGTGCTGCAATAATGTAGACTAGAAGAAATGTAGACATAAATAAACAACTATCTCCAAATCATTGATAAAGAGGAAAGACTTAGCAATAGATCCGATATTTAAAAAATAGAAACATAACATAGCCAATTATTTACAAGATTTAAAATAAATCTCCGATGTTACTAGAATGTGTATGTGAAGTTTCAGCTCAAAATTTACCCTTTAAATAATGTTTTACTCTCCTTTGAATCTGCCCCTTTTAAGCTTTAAACCTAACTGTAGTGTTTGGGTTACTGTCACTTTAAATTTAAATGAGATTGTGCTCTTTTCTAAAGGTGGAGCTACAAATGCTTACGTGTCAGAATAGTGGCAGATTCAAAAACAAGATTAACATCCTATGCTAATGAGGGACAGTGGGCGGGGCTTTCCCCCTCTGATCACACATAAAAAAAGGGAGAGTCAAAGTCTTTCTTCAGACTCTTTTTATCAAATTTATACATTTTTGGAGATTACTTCCTCTATCTTTATCAAACTACAACTCCCCCAGAACTCTTTGCACTCATCAGCCCCTGCCGCAGCTGACAATAATCCTGACACTCACACGCAGACACAGCTGTAGCTCATCTTGGGGGATTATTTATTATATAAGATTTATATGTACCCCTCGCTTTCACAGACACTTGGCTGAGTCTTGTTTCTCCCACAAACATTACAAAGAATTTTTCCCTGTTTGTCTTGCCTTGTTTTGATTCGTGTCTTGTTTACTGTTTTGATTCTTTGCCACCTAGCCTGACCCTTCACCTGCATTTTGACTACGTTTATTGCATTATCTTTACGCTGCTGTTTTGCCCCTGTTTTTGACCATTGCCTGCATGACTTCTCTTTAAGAGTTAGAAGCTGGTTGTATTCACAGATTGTTGCCACACAATTGTTTTTAAACCCATTCTAAGCACGATTTTTGCTGTAGGTTTTAAAAATCTGTTTAAATGAAGCGGGTGTTCATTAATGCTGATGATACAAAAGGCATCTTTTTAAACAATGTGGTTTGGGAAATATTGCAAAGCGATATTATTTGGTTTCTATTAGGGTTGTGCCGATAGATGATGCAATCGTCCATCGTCGATGGCTAACAAACTTCACGATGATGAGCCAGCATCACAATCCATCGCCCCTCCCCACATTTAAATTCAAATATAACTTATTATTTGCATGTCATCTTAATAGCAATAATGGTCTTTCATGAGCTTTGGTAAATGTTACATATAGCTGCCGCTTGCACGGTTAACAGCATCGTGAGGGTTAAATGAAGAATTACAGCACCTCTCACGCTTAAAATGTGTAGATTCAGTGGCAAACGCTATTACCTGCAAACAGACTTAACAGTGAATGGCTTTAGTCATTTTCATAGCGGACTTGAAGCCACCGGAAGTCTTAACATTCAAAATGAATGAATGGATGTTTTACAATGTACTCTTAAATAGCTGGTTGGTAAATATTGCAATACCTAATTTAATAATGAAAAAATCATCATTAAAAAAGTACAAAAATACAGTCATTAAGTTCATTATACATGTGCATTTAAGTCAAGAATACAGGATTTTTAGCTGTAGTTATAAACTGCTTACTAATGTCTGTTAATGTAGATTAACAAATAACAAAATACCAAAAGCTTCAAAAACTGTGAGTCAGATGAAGTTTACTTTAAAAATGTGTATTATACAGTTGAAGTCAGAATTATTCGCCCCCTTCGAATTTTTTCTTCTTTTTTAAATGCTTTCCAAATGATGTTTAACAGAGCGAGGAAATTTTCACAGTATGTCTGATAATATTTTTTCTTCTGGATAAAGTCTTATTTGTTTAATTTTGGCCAGAATAAAAATTGTTTTTCATTTTTTTAAACACCATTTTAGGGACAAAATTATCAGCCCCTTTAGGCTATATTTTTCTCGATAATCTACAGAACAAACCATCGTTATAAAATAACTTGCCTAATTACCCTAACCTTAACCTAATTAGCCTAGTTAAGCCTTTAAATGTCACTTTAAGCTGTATAGAAGTGTCTTGAAAAATATCTAGTCAAATATTATTTACTATCATCATGGCAACAATCAAATAAATAAGTTATTATAAATGAGTTATTAAAACTATTATGTTTAGAAATGTGTTGAAAAAATCTTCTCTCCGTTAAACAGAAATTGAGGAAAAAATAAATAGGGGGCGAATAATTCAGGGGGGCTAATAATTCTGACTTCAACTGTATATATGTCTTATGTTTCTGTCTTGTTTAGTGTGGAAGGGACTGTTGAAAGCAGTGAGCCTGGCCCTTCCGTGGACACCAGCATAGGATATGGCCGTGGGCCGGTCACTCACAGTTCTTCCTTGAGTCCGGACCAGTCCGAGGGATCTTTGTACAGCCACAGCATCCAAAGCGGCCCGCAGCGCCCTCAACGGCCCAAACTACAACACTCTCAGTCCATCCTGCGCAAGCAAGCAGAAGAAGAGGCCATCAAGCGCTCTCGCTCCCTCTCTGAAAGCTATGAGCTATCTACAGACCTTCAGGACAAGAAGGTACAGTGCCATGACTGATGTTTTAACTACACTATTGTGCATTAACTGTAGTACACTTTAAAGGGTCACGAAACACCAAAACACATTTTTTTGAGCTGTTGACAGTCGTATATGTGTCCCACACTGCTAAAAACACTATTAAGACACTTATATTTCACTAAAAAGTGAACATTGGTTGTTTTTGCGTTATTTCAAGAAAATTCGTTCTTTCGGTTTGAAACGAATTTTTGAAGTTGCGTCACGACCATGAGATCTTATCATTCATGAGTAAGACTTGGTTCAAACCAATCAGCGCGCTCTATCATGTATGTGGTGCAACTTCATTAATATGCATGATAGCTTCGAAGACAAGAACAAGAACTGTTTGGAGTTACGGGTCGTCAGTGTTGCTTTTATAATTTGCTGCAGTGAAGGTTTTGTTTTCATTTTCCCGCTATGAGAGCGCAGCTGGACTCGTGTGTGGATTACAGTGCACGCGGCGCGCGACAGAAATATGTGTCTAAGGAACATTGTTTACCCGAGAGCTTTTCTCATCTGGAAATGGTGAAATCCGGATTTGCCTCTCGTCTCCTTTTAATAAAGACACAGCTCCAGTTGGTGTTGATTGTCCTGTCTCTACAGATTTGGTAAGTGAGGGATCAGAGGTATTTGTTTGTTTATTCAGAGGCAAAGCTAGTTTGTATCGTCAGCAGTACTCTTTCAGTGTTTACAGACGGACCTTAGTCAAATGATTTCTAAGTTACTAAAGTTTACCGTGCGGTAATATCTCTACAATATTATGGACTGAAAAATCTGCCGTAAATGCTGCTCTCTGAGTGTAAACATGTTAGCACCACAATAAAACATACCGTTGTGTAGAATTTTCGACGCATTTTGTGACAGAAATAGCACACGGCTTTCTGATGCTACCTCCCGAGTGCATCTAAGTTACAGAGAAATGCGGAGGTTTTTTTTTCTCTCATTCGCAGTGAGGAATCAAACATTGCATGAAAAATGCACGCTTCCAGCAACCCCTCCAATCAAATATCTAATTTGTCAGGAGGGGCATGAATGAAATTCCTGAATGAAAGACTGCCAAACTGCAGTTAAAGTACGCCATTAAATAATTTGGCAAATAATTCGATTACTGATGTCCTTGTTAGCACAGTCACTGTCTTTCACCTCTGCGTCTGTGTGTTTGTTTTGCCTCTGTGAAAATCAGTGCGTACCCAAACCGACACTCCCATTTTTATGGTAATTTTCACAGACCTTCCTTCTTTCCCTCCTCCGACACTCCCCCAAACAAAGCTAGACACGCCCACTTTCCTAACTTTTTCCAAAGTAGAGGTGTGAAAAAACCCCGCTGAAACAAGTTTCATGGCCCTTAGCAGTTTTACGTATTTTGTGATTAATGTTTTATGAGTTTTATGAAGATTTAGAAGTTCAAAAATTAGCAGAGTAGAGGTCAACAACCCATAATGCATTTCACAACCGTAAATAAATGAAAAAACACTCCATTGAAAATCACAAAATGTGAAATTTTTTTAATAGATTCAAAGTCTTGTTTGTTTTAATTCGGCTAGAATAAAAGCAGTTTTGAATTTTTTAAAAAACTTTTTAAGGTCAAAATTATTAACCCCTTTAAGCTATATAATTTTTTGATAGTCTACAGAACAAACCATCGTTATACAATAACTTTAAATTAATTAAGGTTAATTACCCTAAACTGCCTAGTTAACCTAATTAAACTAGTTAAGATTTTAAATGTCACTTTATCCTGTATAGAAGTGTCTTGAAAATATCTAGTCAAATATTATTTACTGTCATCATGCCAAAGATAAAATAAATCAGTTATTAGAGATGAGTTATTAAAACTATTATGTTTAGAAAAATGTTGAAAAAAATCTTCTCTCCGATAAACAGAAATTGGGGAAAAAATAAACAGGGGGGTCAATAATTCTGACTTTAACTATATATAAATATATATATACATATATATATATATATATATATATATATATATATATATATATATATATATATATATATATATATATATATATATATATATAGTTGAAATCAGAATTATTAGCCCTCCTTTGAATTTTTTTTTTTTTTATATATTTCCAAAAGTATGTTTAACAGTTTACTAGAGCAAGGAAATTTTCAAAGTATGTCTGATAATATTTTTTCTTTTAAAGAAATTTGTTTTCTTTAAAATATGTGATTTGTCAGGTTTTTATTTTTAATAATTTTGCAATAATTTTAAAAAACTCTTTTTTCACATTGTCATTATGTGGTAATGTCTGTAGAATTTTGAGGAAATAAATGAATTTAATCCATTTTGGAACAAGGCTGTAATAAAAAATGTGGAAAAAGTGAAGCGCTATCAATACCGAAAATATAATTAAATATAATTAAATAATTAGACTTTCTAGGGGCATCCAAATATAATCTATGGGAAACACTGAGCAGTATTAATATGTGTTGTATCTCCAAATAAACCCTAATTGCTTTTTCATAACGCTGCCTAAATCATATCATTTTTGTTTTTTCAAGGTGGAAATGCTTGAGCGGAAATATGGAGGCCGTTTCATAACCCGCCATGCTGCACGCACCATCCAGACAGCTTTCCGGCATTACCAGATGAACAAGAACTTTGAGCGCCTCAGGAGTTCGATGTCCGAGAACCGCATGTCCCGCAGGATCCTGTTGTCCAACATGAGGATGCAGTTTTCCTTCGAGGCACCTGAGAAGGTCCACAGCTCCTTCTTTGAGGGCAGACAGATGTCTCTCATGGAGGAGAGCAGCCATATAGGAGCAATGGTGCAACCTGGAGAGAAGGTTCCTGTTATCCTGGAGGCTCCAGAAACTCAAAATGACTTGACAGACACAATAACGGAGCTAGAGGACACTTTCTCAAAGCAGGTAAAGTCGCTGGCTGAGTCAATCGACGATGCACTGAACTGCCGCAGTCTACACAAAGAGGAGATCCAGCCTGAGCAGACGGTTTGTGAGCTGCAGCAGAAACGGGAGCTTCCTCAGCCTGATGAGCACCACAGGCTGGACGAGATCTGTGATGTGACTCTGTTCATCGATGAGGAGGAGCTCTCTCCACTGGTACAGCCATCCAGCGCAGAATCTGATCAGCACACTCAGTCCGTCAGCACCTCACAGGAGTATTGGTCCATGGATGCTAACACGAACACAAGTGCCAGGAGCACTCCATCCCTCGATTACCAGAGTACAAAGCTTTGTGTGGACTTGCCCGTGCTGACAATCGAGCCTCCCAGCGACAGCTCGGCAGATGCGAGTGATCGCTCGGAGCAGGGTTTGGTCCAGGCTCAAAACGTTCCCAAACAGACCACAGCAGCACCACGGGCCAATCCCAAACACGGACTCCCTGCCAGAGTTCCCTCTCTTTCTGGTGAGGAAGAGCCACTGAGACACCGGCAGGTGGTGAGTCATCTGGCCACCAATGGCAGCCGGCAGAGCAAGTCAGAATCAGACTTTTCCGATGGAGACAATGACAGCATCAACAGCAACTCGAACTCTATTGACACAATCAACTCTGAGTCCTCTTCCAGTCAGCAGAACCTCAGCAAACAGACCTACCACAAAGACACTCGCAACAGCTGGGACTCTCCGGCCTCCAGCAGCGACATCATGCGCAAGAGACAATACCGCATTGGTCTCAACCTCTTTAACAAGTATGTTTTTGGTGAATGAATCTAATGCGCATTTTATTATCCAAGACTTGACTTATGTTTGAGATGCATATTATTTCTATATTGAATAGACCAGGGGTCACCAACCCTGTTCCTGGAGAGCTAGCTTCCTGCAGAATTCAGTCCCAACCCTGATTAAACACACCTGAACCAATTAATAGTACCTAAAGCAGCACTTGATAATTACAAACAGGTGTGTTTGGTCAGGGTTGCAACTGAAATGTGCAGGAAGCTAGCTCTCCAGGAACAGGGTTGGTGACCCCTGGAATGGACTGAGCTCATGCCTATTCTTGAGTCATTATTATTGTCATTTTAAGTATTATGTGTAGTAGCACTATGATTAAAAGTGGAAAGAAACAGGTCTATGACCTCAATTGTTAAATAGCGATGAAGACAATTCACTTTTTTATTTCGAATTACCACAAAAAATATGCGATTATAGCATAGCCAATTTATAAAAGGTGCTATGTGTAAGTTCCTAGTCATAGTGCTTCACTTTTCCATATTTTTTTATGTTACAACCTTATTCCAAAATTGATTCAATTCATTTAAATTCTACACACAATACCCAGCCATTTTCAGATCTCTCCAGAGATGTTCAATAGGATTTATGTCTGGGGTCTGGCTAGGCCACTCACTGATATTTTGGCGGTGTGCTTTCGGTCATTGTCCTTCTGGAAGATGAACAGTTGCCCTAGTCCAGGGATGGGCAAACTTGATCCTCGAGGGCCGGTGTCCCTGCAGAGTTTTGTTCCAACACTAGTCAAACACACCTGACTAAACTAATCAGTGTCTTCAAGATCACTAGAAATCTATAAGCAGGTGTGTTTGATTAGAGTTGGAGCTAAACTGTGCAGGACACCGGCCCTCCAGGACTGAGTTTGCCCACCCCTGCCCTAGTCTGAGGTCAGGAGCACTTTAAAAGCAGGTTTTCATTCAGGATGTCTCTGTGCATTGCTGCATTCATCTTTCCCTCCATCCTGACTACTCTTCCAGTTCCTGCTGCTAAAAAACATCCCCACAGCATGATGCTGCCACCACCATGCTTCACTGTAGGGATGGTGTTAGCCTGGTGATAAGTGTTGCCTGCGTTTCTCCAAATGTAACACCTCACATTCACTCCAAAGAGTTCAATTTTAGTCTCATCAGAGCAGACAGTTTAGTTTCTTATGGGCTGAGAGTCCTTTAGGCAAATTCCAGACGGCGAGGGGCTTCCGTCTGGCCACTGATTGGTGGATTGCTGCACAGATGGTTGTCCTTCTCCACAGAAAAACGCTGGAGGCAGACAGAGTGACCATCGGGTTATTGATCACCTCCTTGACTAAGGCCCTTCTTCCCTGATCACTCAGCTTTGATGGTTGGCCAACTCTAGGAAGAGTCCTGGTGGTTCCAAACATCTTCCACTTACGGATGATGGAAGCCGCTGTGCTCACTGGAACTTTCAGAGCAGCAGAATTTTTTCTGTAACCTTCCCCAGCCTTGTGCCTTGAGACAATCCTCTCTGTAAGATTTACAGTCAATTCCTTTATCTTCATGCTTGGTTTGTGCTTTGACATGCACCGTCAACCCTGGGATCGTATATAGACAGGTGCATGCCTTTTCAGATCATGTCCAATTAACTGAATTGACCACAGGTGAACTCCAATAAGGCTGCTGAAACATCTCAAGAATGATCAGTGGAAACAGAATGTACCTGAGCTCAATTTATAGCTTCACAGCAAAGGCTGTGAACACTGATGTACATGTGGTTTTTCAGGTTTTTTATTTTTAATAAATTTGCAACAATTTCAAAAAAAAAAATGTTTCCCATTGTCATAATGGGGGATTGTGTGTAGAATTTTAAGGAAATACATGAATTTAGTCCATTTTGGAATAAGACTGTAACGTAAAAAAGTGAAGCACTATGAATACTTTCCGGATGCACTGTAAGAAACATGGTAAGTGAACATAATTATTTCTCTTAAATACAATGCTAATGTCAGTTATTGAGTCAAATTTTTTAGTGTTTTTAATCAATGCCTACCAAACAATACAAATATTACAAATGTAAACATTAGCTGAGCTTATTGTAGTGTAAGGCTCGATCATCAGCCATGCTCGCTCATGTTGGTGTCATCAATCTGGCAACGTACATGTGCATCGAATTATCAGGGTAAAAAAAAAACTCTCCAATGTTTTGAATTTGGACTGCAATACCTAGTGCAACCACTAGTTGTTAATCCTACATACTGATCTGCACCTTTAATCATAAACCAAAGCCAAAAATGTAAACTGTAGTCAGCAAGTGTTGGTGCATTTTTGCATGTTGTCAAAAGTGTTTAGTTATGCCAGTTCTAATATTATTTATGAAATCTCATTCGTTTGTTCTAGAAGTAACAAAAAAAAATTGAATGAACATTTTTTTTTTTAAATGTAGGTGATATTTTTGAGCCAACAAAACATAATGGTGACCTAATCTAGAATAATCTACTTCCAGAAAGCCAGAGAAGGGCATTCAGTACCTGACAGAGAGGGGCTTCATTCCCGACACGCCTGTGGGTGTGGCTCACTTCCTGCTCCAGAGGAAAGGCTTGAGTCGACAAATGATTGGGGAATTTCTCGGGAACAGACAGAAACAGTTCAACAGGGATGTTTTGGAGTGAGTATTTAGATTTTTTCCTATACTGTTTTTATTTTTACTTTGAAAGATCTACATGATGTCGTAGCTCTTAATCTCCACAAATAAAGTACTCCCACGTGTGGTATTACGTTATAACAGGTGCAAATAATAGGCACAGATCCAGTGTTTTGTACACTCTCAAGAAAAATCTAAACAGTTAGCAAAATGATTTTTTTTTTTAATGGAAAATGAACAGTAATAATTCCTTACATTAATAATTCCTTACATTTATATAGCGCTTTTCTGGGCACTCAAAGCGCTTTACACAATGGGGGGGAATCTCCTCATCCACCACCAGTGTGCAGCATCCACCTGGATGACGCGACAGCAGCCATTTTGCGCCAGACCGCATACCACACACCAGCTGATTGGTGGAGAGGAGACAGAGATGAAGCTAATTGGAACATGGGGAGGGTTAGGAGGCCATGATGGACAAGGGGCAGTGGGCAGATTTGGCCAGGATGCCGAGGTTAAACCCCAACTCTATTCGAAGGACATCCTGGGATTTTTAACGACCACAGAGAGTCAGAACCTCGGTTTAACATCTCATCCGAAAGACGGCGCTCACTGAGCAGTATAGCGTCCCCGTCACTATACTGGGGCATTTGGACCCACACAGACCGCAGGTTGGGCGCCCCCTGCTGGCCTCACTAACACCACTTATTAGTAATGAAAACTAAAGGCTGATTTATACTTTTGCATCAGGCGCACACATATGCAGCCTTCACGGCGTCGCATAGAACTCACCGTGGCTGACGCAGACACTGACGCACCTCTTAAAAATGTAACATGTAGCGCAGATAGGTTGGCTTGGTAGCACTGACGAGTGTGGGTGGGGCTGAGAGCCACGTAAACCTGTTGGAGTGAGTGTATACAAGTGTAGAGTCCCGTCAAGTTTTTCTGCTTACAACATTACGACCAGAACTTAGTCTTAAATGGAATGGGAGATGAGATTGGTTTAATGCACGTTATGTCCAAAAGATACACATAACTGATTAAGAGGATAAGGATAATCATTTTTAAGGACAATCAGACCAGATCAGACTGTTTTTCCTGTTTTTCCCTTCTCTAAAGCTTGGTTTATACTTCTGCGTCAAGTGATCGCCATGACTCATGGCGCATGCAACGTGCGTAGCTGTGCATTTATACTTTTGTGCGCTGTTTCTGTGGCTCTGCAATACACTTCCAAAACACTAGTTGGCACTTGCAGTAGGTGTTATTGTTCCTCTGTGTCGAGTTTCTTCGCTGGTCTTTTGTTTTTTCTGAACGTTTCCTTAATGTAAAAGTGGTTCAAACTCGCTCATTTTGAGGCAGGAAACGGCGGACGTGTAACAACTTAAACCATGAGGTAAACATAAAACAAAACTTTCCATCGGGAGCTCCTTCACGGGACTCCATACTTGTAAACACTTGCTTCGTCGGGCTTGGGCGGCTCTCGGTTCCGCCCACACTCGTCAACGATACCAAGCCGACCAATCACAGAGCTTGTGCTACGTGTTGTTGCGATGTGTAGTTACATTTTTTGAGAGGTGCGCGTCAGCGCATAAGCCGTGCCGTAACATACACATGCGCTTGATGCAGAAGTATAAATCAGCCTTATGTGCATCTACACACCTTGCGATTTTGTGGGCTCTTAGAATGTTAAATTAGACCCCTAAAAAGTATATCCAAAAACAAATTGTTAGTAGCCCTGCTTAAAAATCCAGCTTAAACCAGCCTAGGCAGGTTGGCTGGTTTTAGCTGGTTGACCAGCCTGGTTTTAGAGGGGTTTTGGCCATTTCCAGCCTGGTTTCCAGCCATTTCCAGCCTGGACTTAGCTGGTCAGGCTGGGAGATGACCAGCCAAATCCAGCTTGATCAGCCTAGTTTAAGCTGGATATAGCTGGTTTTGGCTGGACTCCCAGCTTGGCTAGGCTGGTCAAGCTGGTTTTAGCTGGTCATCTCCCAGCCTGACCAGCTAAGACCAGGCTGGAAATGGCTGGAAACCAGCCTGGAAGTGGCCAAAACCCCTCTAAAACCAGGCTGGTCGACCAGCTAAACCAGCCAACCAGCCTAGGCTGGTTTAAGCTGGATTTTTCAGCAGGGAGATCACTCTCTGTTCTAATAATAACACCTTTTCTTATAATGTTACCCTGTTTGTGTGCAGTGGCAGTAGTTGTATGCGAGATCTTCTAAGGGATGTGTATGTGTGTGTTGCAGCTGTGTGGTGGATGAGTTGGATTTCTCAGGGATGGAGCTGGATGAAGCTTTGCGGAAATTTCAGGCTCAAATCCGAGTTCAGGGGGAAGCACAGAAGGTGGAGCGTTTGATCGAGGCTTTCAGGTGCTGTGAGATCACAGAACACACATCTCCAGACACATACTGAACCACCTTTGAAGATTAAATTAGAAGCGTTTTTAACTTCTCAAACACATTTCTCAAGTGTCCCAATACTGCTTTGCTTTAGGAACTTTGCTGCTAAACCATGACTGCAGCAGATATGGTATATGATGTGATATCACGCTGCACCTAAAAATAGTCCCCAGCTAAATATCATTGCGCCTGCTGTAGCCATGGTTTTGCAGCAAAGTTCCATGATTGTTATGCAAGAATGAGAATATAGATGCTAGTTATATCAGCCTAGAAAATAGCACCTTTTCATTTAATCTTAATACAAGATGTAACTACAGAAGTGTCAAACTTTAAATAGGAAAATTATCAATACTCTTTGTTGAATTTGTTGAGTGAGATGCTAATGGTCTAATCTGATTCAATGATTTATGCTAAGCTAAAAGTGTTCCCGGCAGACCCTGAGATTGGCTGAATGGATTCAAAATGATAAAACTCAGGTGTTCAACTCTGGGGAGCTGTAAAATAAGCATGTTTCCAAAAAAAAGCGGAGAGTTCCTTTATTATAAACGCACCATATAAATGTTTTTGTCTTATTGGTAATATACAGCGAGAAAAACTAGAGTAGCCATTGTGAGGCAAGTAATATAATAAAGTAAGCTGCAGTTTCATCGAAAAAATTAGCATACTTGAGTCCTTCTGATTTAAACAGTCCAAGTGGTCTTTGGTCTTATGAGGAGTGTTTGATGAAGACACATGCAAATGCAGTGGTTGCGTTGTGACTGAGTTTTACTATAGTGTTTTAATCTGGTTGATCAGGGTTAGAATGAGCTGTGGTGTGTTTTTTTGTTTAGCCAGCGCTACTGCATCTGTAACCATGACGTGGTCCGCCAGTTCAGAAACCCCGACACCATCTTCATCTTGGCCTTCGCCATTATCCTTCTCAACACAGACATGTACAGCCCCAATGTCAAGATCGAACGCAAGATGAAGCTGGAGGACTTCGTCAAGAATCTACGAGGTTTGTTTTTTTAGTTGTACATTTTATCAATCAAGGATGTGTTCTGATGATGAGTATTATAGCATTTTAAATGAGATTTTATTTCAATACTATTTAGTTTTTTTTATATTTTTAGTTTTAGTGTTAGTATTAATAGTTTATCGTAACATATACAGCGTTGAGCAGAGCAAAGCATTGCAAAAAATATGTTCTTACTTTGAGTTTTTGTCTTGTTTCTAGTTCAAATATCTAAAAATTCTTAAATCAAGAAACATTTTCTAGACAAGCAAAAAATATTGTCTTGTTTTCAGAAATAGTATGTCAAATGAAGTGGGAACAAACGTGGGAGCAAGATCTGGGTAATGAGATTTCTGAGGACCAACAGAAGGACACGCAGATTATTTTGCTTGCTTTAAGGAAAAACTTACATTATCTTGACATATTATTTCTAAAAATATAGCAATATTTTTTTCTTCTGTAGAAAATAATTCTTGATTTAAGAATTTTTTAGATATTTGGACTACTTTTTGGGGAGTTTAATTTGCACAGCTCACATTAACTCTGGTGCAAATCTCTTAGAAATACAATATATATTAGGGCTGTCAAATGATTAAACATATTAACGTAATTAATCACACTTTTTTTTTTATTAATCATGATTAATCACGAAACGTTGTATTTATTACAGAAATAAAAACACAGGCAAGTAAGTGCCATTTGAATTTCAAAACAATCGATGCCAATAACAAACAAAAATGATTTCCATGTTGGATTCTAAGTGATCTACAAAAACACACAAACACACACACACAGACAACAAGCGCATTACAGCGGACCCGGTGAGTGAGAGATCCCTTCAGATTCATCAACAGGCACGATCGGGTTCATCAAATTTGCTAAAAAAAGCATTCTAAAGTATGGCTGTATTTTACAAGCAAGGATTCTGACACAGCAACGTGAAGCAGACGCTTTATAAAAGTTGCGTGTCAGGGGAAACACGTCAAACTTATGAAATGTGAGGGCTCATGGAAGCAGCTTAAAGGCAGAGAATAGGGCTGTCTTTGACAGCTTGCGACTCCGTCTGCCACTTTCACTACAGTACATTTACATGGACACCAATACACCACTTTTATGATTAAAATAATACTGATTAAGAGTCTACCATGTAAGGAGCGATTTTTGATTACCTTAGAGGATCACACGAGTCCCGAAATGCAGAGGGCTTTCTTTCCATTCCTGAATGAAAATCTGCTGAATGAGAGTGAACTGCTGAACCGCAGTTTAAGTCTAAAGATTAAAAATGAAACACCCGAAATTGCATGAAAATCTGGAGGAAATGCTGGATAGCCTGCTGATGCCACATTAATTGTTTTATTAATGTGGCAAACGGTAATCACGCCGCCCTTAACCCGAAAGTGCCCGGTTCGCAGATGAAAGTAAGGACCATGACAAAGGGGGTGGGTGTAGCGGATAAGAGTGAAGACCGGGGGGCTTGCTCACTATTCTGCTGCCCAAGGCGGCCACCTAGGTTGCCTCTATGCACACGCTGTCCCTGAACACACGTCAGCCACAACAGGAAATAAAAAAAAAAACTGCAAATGCGTTATTTGCGTTCATTTTTTTTAACGTGTTAAATATTTTAAATTAATAGCGTACGTTAACGTGCTAATTTTGACAGCCCTAATATATATATATATATATATATATATATATATATATATATATATATATATATATATATATATATATATATATATATATATATATATTTACAACATTAAATATTTATAATTGTTTAATAATTTTAAAAAGTATAATAATTGTTCGAACAAACACTGAATCCAAACCCGTACAAATGCAATGAATACATGAAAGAATATGAATAATTCAGACAGTCTTCTTCATATTAAATATGATACTGTATAGACTAGTTGATTTTATGGCGAATGTTGGAACATGTTTTATGTTTGAATAAAAATAAGATGCTAAATACACATCATTTGCTTGTGAACGCGCCATCTACTGTTATTTCTCTAAACAGCAGCAGGTCAGATTTCAGATGAAGACTATTATTACTAATAAATGTTATTCAGTGACTGTTGTTGTTTTTGTTTATATTTGTTGTGATGTTTTCCCATTTATTTCAGTTAACGAAAATGTTTTTTGACCAATAGTTTTAGTTTTTGTCTACTAAAATAACCTCAGTTCAGGTTCATAAACTTCATACAGGATCACAGAAGAATGCAAATAAATGAGGTTTGCCAGATGCCTGTGTATTCTGCTGAAATAGCAGTGTTGTGCTTGCGTTTTGAAAGGGGTTGATGATGGAGAGGACATCCCACGGGAGATGCTGGTTGGCATTTATGAGAGGATCCAAAAGAAAGAGCTCAAAACCAATGAGGACCATGTGTCTCAGGTGCAGAAGGTGGAGAAACTCATTGTGGGCAAGAAGCAGGTAAGTTCAATTGACAGCTATCATGAAGCCGGAGTCTATGGAAATGTACAAAATTGACTAAAATTACTTTTATTTTTTATTATTACATCTGATTTTTGTACTTTTAAATGTGTCTTTAATTTTTTATACTATCATTCTTAAAGTTTTTATTGTAATCAGAATCTCCAGATAGAATTGTTAAGATTGTTGACCGCTATCCATATACAGTAATAAAATAAGATACTGTAATAATAATAAAACAATCATAGTTTAAAAGGGTTGTATCATTCCTCAACAGTTCTGATGCAACAAGTTTGGGTAACAAGTGTCCTTGTTACACATGTTCCATGTACTTACTATGCTAACTTTAATTAATTAGGCATAACTACACACAAAAAACCCTATACCCAACCAGCTCACGAGCTCAAGCATATTGTTAGTCCATTCAATTTTCCTTCAGCTTAGTCCCTTATTTATCAGGGGTCGAATGAACCGCCAGCTATTCCGGTCTTGTGCAGCAGATGCCCTTTTAGCCTTTCTCATTCACACACACTCATACACTATGGCCAATTTAGTTCATCTAATTCACCAATACCGCAAATCTATGGACTGTGAGGGAAATTGTAGCATCCCGAGGATGGCCTGTGTGAACACGAGGAGAATCCGCGAACTCCACACAGAAATGCCAACTGGCCTAGCCGAGGCTCTGATTTTGCTTACCACTGAGCCACCGTGCCGGCCCTTTGTTACTGTAAAAAGGACACCCTAAAATAAAGTGTAACCCCATTTGGAATTATGAGAAGAGAGTTGCGTTATTCACCCATTTATCTCTTGCTTTACAGATGGGATCCCTTCACCATGGTCTTGGCTGTGTAAGTACACTTCATCACGTATATGAAACAGTCCAATCTTACCAACTACACATTCACCTCATATTTTTTCCTACATTTTTGAGAACCGTGAATTGTATGCCTCCAGTAGAGGGCGCTGTGTACATTTTTGACAATCTCAAATACGTTACTCAGGCATGTTTTGTACATTTTGTACCGTTGTCGTTGCGTACATTTCTGTGAATCTCGGTGTCCTTTTCACACATGAATGTAACAGAAGTCTGTCGGCTTGTCATGCATATAAAGGTCCCACTTTATATTAAGTGGCCTTAACTAATATGTACTTACATAGGAATTAATTGTTGTTACAATGTACTTATTGTGCAAATACATGTATTTACTGTGTACTTATGCTTGATTAAATTCATGTATGTAGTTACATCTGTAATTAACTTTTGTAATTAAATTGTAAATACACTGTTGACCATCCCTTACACCTTAACCCACCCTCAAACCTACCCATGCCACCAAACCTGTCCATAACCCAACCTCTACCCCAACTCAAAAGCACCACAAGTGTTCTCAAATACATTATAAACCAAGTAAGTACATTGTATTTATTTTTTGATGTAAGTACATAGTAGTTAAGGACACTTAATATAAAGTGGGACCCATATAAATTAAGGTACAGAAATAAGAACACTAACCAGTAGTGTTTTATTGAGTGAAAACAAGTAACGGTAGAGTGAAAACAAGTTGTCGGCACCGTCCAACCACCCTATAGCGTTTTACACAGAAACTGCAGACATATGTAGCCCTGGGCACA
This sequence comes from Danio rerio, assembly GCF_052040795.2. Classification (NCBI taxonomy): domain Eukaryota; kingdom Metazoa; phylum Chordata; class Actinopteri; order Cypriniformes; family Danionidae; genus Danio; species Danio rerio. The sequence goes on from NC_141043.1 coordinate 4,673,572, forward strand.
CATTTCACAGTTCTCAAAAATGTAGCCCTGGGCACATATTCCCAATGAACCTGTGCTGAAATGTTCACTTTTAGTAAAACATTTTGATTTGACCACTCTGGCCACATACAGATTTGTCTGCATGAAAAGATGTGCATTTGAGAATGAAAAGGGTGTTCTTCCACAATCATGGTTTCCTCAAAAAAAAAAAAAAAAGTAAAATCTTAGGGCCCTTTCATACACCGGGCGCAATGCAGCGCAAGACGCGACACAATTGTTGTTTGCTAGTTTCAGTTTGGCGCAAGAGTTGTTTTGACGTTTTGCAGCACGCTGTTTATATAGCAAATGCATTCGTGCTCATATGTGTGCCCACTCACAAGTTGTCACTGAATGAATGTGTGAATATAAGGCCAACTTTACCTTAATAACTTACACTTTCACATTTCATTCTGAGCATTTAGTGTCTGCAGTTTAATTCACCATATGTAACTGTTTTTGTTGAAATCATTGCTGCAATCAAAAATGAGTAATGTGTATGTGTATTCAGCTTAGCGTGAACTTACCTGATATAACATGAGAACTGCAGAGTGCAGCATTTCTAATCAGGTCTTCACTTCATTCAGCTCCCTTTTAGCCAAAGACATCTGCAGTTGGCATTAAAGCAGTGTGGTGTACGGTAAAAGTTTTCTGTTTTTCGAATTTGGCATTCTACCGCACAACATGTTTGCTATTGCAGCTGGTCTCTTTTTGCAACCGGGGACCCGTGTGACGTCATGTGTGATGTAGGTTTGTAATTCATTTATTCTACAGAAATATCTATAGTGAGAGAGGGAGTGTTTTGAATTGCTTAGGGCCCCCAAATCACTAAGGCCCAATGACAATTCTACCTCTTAGCCCGTCCCCTTCCCCCTACCCTTCGTTTTGCGCTTTCACGCAAAGGGGTAAGGGTGTCCCAATTCTCTTTAGCTTGAAGGTGTAGGGCTAAGGGAAGGGCTAGGTAGCCCTTGAAACAGAGATTTTCGAGGGCCACACTCAAAAACAAGGGGTATATGAACATTTGCCAGAATACTACACCATCTACGATGGCAGCATGGCTGCACACGAAAGTCAGGAGATGCACAAATTAGTATTTTTTTGTCATTATTACGAACTTTTAAAACAATTAATTAAATGTTTTAATATATTCCTAACCGCATTTGTGTTTTACCATCATGCTTATTAAAAAAACGCTAAATTATCCAAAATAATAACTCCTGTGCAGCTGTCCCACAACACTCCATGACACTCGAATACCCTGTCAGACATTTCTAGTGGCTGGGAATGGGCGTTTTACAGTGTCTATTATGACGTTAATGTTGCTTTCTTGTGTTTACATAAATAAATATGGCCACTGTGTAAATGCAGAGTAGAGTTATGACCTTATCGCCACATTATATCAATATGACAACATGATATATGTCTTCAGTGATTTCCTGAAGATAAATACCAAAAATAACGCAACCGCAATAACTACAGCAGTCGCGATCGTCTAATCTCATATGAAGCAAGAGATCACAATGACATATGCTGACGTGTGCGGGTATTGTAATGGTGTCCCGTTTCTTAGGGATAAATTTTGAAGCCCTTCCCCTTCGCATTCTGTTTCAAGGGCCATGGGCAGGGTCAGACGGAATCTGCGGACGTTTTTTGCTATTTCTGCGGAGAATTTTGGTAAAAATCTGCGGATTTCTGCGGAATTATTTTGGGAGTATCCTAACTTACACTTTAATATATTAAATAAAAAGTAATAAATTACTGAATAAAAACTGAATAAATTCCGATTTACACATTTACTCAAGTAAATAAACAGAATTTATAATGGACTAAAAAACTGCAGAAATCTGCGGAATTCTGCGGAAAATCTGCGGAATTCTGTGCGCGCAGATTCCGTGTGGGCCTAGTGGGGAAAGGGTACAAAAATAGAATTGGGATTGGGCCTAAGTCCGGCCCTGTCTGTACAGTATAAACATCATTACGACAATGGAAAGTGCACATAAAAATATCTGTATTCGTGTGTGTGTGTGCGTGTGTGTGTGTCCACACGGATAATAAAACTGAACTGAACTATGGAGAGTAGCCAACGATTATCCTAAAAATAATAAGCAGACTTATGAAAACACAATCTGAATGAGATATTGCATGATAAGATTAGAAAAAAATGTCAGTTCAGTATATAGTCCAGGAAACAGACATCAGTAAAGCCCTCAGACAAACAAACGTGTTTATGTGTGTTACAGGTGCTGTCTCAGGCTCACCGCAGGCTCGTGTGCTACTGCAGACTGTTTGAGGTCCCAGATCCGAACAGGCTGCAAAAACTCGGGCAGCACCAGCGGGAAATCTTCCTGTTTAATGATCTTCTAGTGGTAAGAGATCGCAAAAGATACACATCACATGACTTTCAATATAATAACGAGTACTGAAGATACAGTGTAGTACTTGTGTTGATGTACAGATATCTATAAATGACCACTGGGATTGTTTGCATGTTTGTGACAGGTTACCAAGATCTTCCAAAAGAAGAAAAACTCAGTGACGTATAGTTTCCGGCAATCTTTCTCTCTGTACGGGATGCAAGTGATGCTCTTCGAGAACCAATGTAAGAAATGTGACATTTATTAAGTGAAGTTTATTTAAAAACTGATTTTGAGAGGATCACGTGATTATGAATGAACACGGCTGGTTCTGCATTAGCTACGGATGATCCACCAATCAGGCGATCCCTAACCCATTATAAAGAGCCGGGGTTTCTTCCACCCCTACTTCTCCACCTTTCCCTTCATAGGGCGGCGCGGTGGCCCAGTGGTTAGCACTGTTGCCTCACAGCAAGAACGTCACCGGTTCTAGTCCTTTAACAGGCTGGCTGTTGTTTCTGTGTGTAGTTTGCATGTTCTTCCCATGCTCATGTGGGTTTTCCCCAGGTCCTCCGGTTTCCTCCCACATTCCAAAAATTTATCAATCTAAATTTAGCACTACAGTCAAACTCTCATCCTGCAGCATATCTCTTCATAGCATTCATTTTAGTCATCAGCTCTTATCAAAGGGGGAGTTGTCGAGATCTACCTGAGCTCAAAGCTCCCCTCTCGCCCTGCAAACGGGAGGGAGCCCAGGGTTCAAGCACCTTTTGAGCTCAGGGCTCTTTCCCGGGACAGCATGCCAAACTTGCTCATAATCAGTCATCAGCTAAGTGTGAACTCTTTAGAAAAACCAACAAACAAATCTATTCTTACAATAATAAACCAGACATCTTTAAAGGGACAGTTCACCCAAAACTGAATTTTTTTTGTCATTTACTCATCCTTCACTTGTTCCAGACCTGAGTTTAATTCACAAAAGAAGATATTTTGAAGAAAGCTGAAAACCTGTAACCATTGACTTCCATAGTATTTGTTTTTTTCTACTATGGAGATCAACGATACAAGTTTTCAGCTTCAAAAAGATAAAGAAACCACTTGAAGGTAAGGAAATACTGAGTGTTTTTTTTCTGGGGGGGTGAGTGGTTCTACTATTTCCTTAAAGTTCCATCATTGATTCTGTTAGTGATGGGTTTATGTAATTTAATATTACTATTTATTAACATTTTGTTTTCTGAATCAAAATGACATTTTATTTCTGCTCTTCATGGCACTCTTAAGACTTGTTCACATCAAGAATGATAACTATAATGATAAATATATTAGACTAGATAACAATTGGCTTAAACTAGTGCAAACCCTTTTGTGGTCTTAATAAAATGTGCATTATTTGATTTCCATTCAATCATTCACTCATTTTCTTTTCGGCTTAGTCCCTTTATTAATCAGGGGTCGCCACAACGTAATGAACCGCCAACTTATCCAGCATTTGTTTTACGCAGCGGATGCTTTTCCAGCCGCAACCCATCACTGGGAAACCCATACACACTCATACATTATGGACAATTTAGCTTACTCAATTCACCTGTACTGCATGTCTATGGACTGTGGGGGAAACCGGAGCACCCGGAGGAAACCCACGCAAATGCAGGAAGAACATGCAAACTCCAAACAGAAACGCCAACTGACCCAGCTGTGGCTCGAACCAGCGAACTTCTTGCTGTGAGGCGACAGCACTACCTACTGCGTCACTGCGTCGCCACTATTTGATTTACAAAGAGTAATTATTTGCATGACGTGATGAATTAACAATGAAAAGGCATGGATGCAGCTTGACTTAGTCCATGTGCACAGTATAGAATGGAATTATGCAATGTGATACTAAGAATTGCTGGACTTTATTCAGTGCCCAAAACATATCACACACACACACACACACACACACACAATTTGCATTGCTCTTGGTGGTTTGCGTTGGTCTTAATGATTTGGACGAATGTGGGTTTTTAATCACTGGAGAATCACACACAGAACTTTACATTCTCATCAGTGCTTTTATGGCATTTGTCTTGTTTACCCTGCTGAAAAATCCAGCTTAAACCAGCCTAGGCTGGTTGGCTGGTTTTAGCTGGTTGACCAGCCTGGTTTTAGAGGGGTTTTGGCCATTTCCAGGCTGGTTTCCACCCATTTCCAGCCTGGTCTTAGCTGGTCAGGCTGGAAAATGACCATCCAAATCCAGGTTTAAGCTGGATATAGCTGGTTTTGGCTGGACTCCCAGCTTGGCTTGGGTGGTCAAGCTGGTTTTAGCTGGTCATCTCCCAGCCTGACCAGCTAAGACCAGGCTGAAAATGGCTGGAAACCAGCCTGGAAGTGGCCAAAACCCCTCTAAAACCAGCCTGGTTGACCAGCTAAAACCAGCTAACCAGCCTAGGCTGGTTTAAGCTGGATTTTTCAGCAGGGTAGTTTGTCTGACCATGAATTTTTAACCATCATTTTTCATATAAAAGAGAAGCAAATCATGTCAAGTAACCTTTTCTAGTTTTTGTAGTGTAATTTCTATAGCACTTTATGCTATGTAGATTGGGTCAAACCTTATATACGTGGAACAGCCATTGCATGATGCTTGATGTACCCCATGAATCCAGATAAAGATATCATTTATTAATGTTTGTTATGGTGTTTTCTCTTTTTTTTCAGTCTATCCAAATGGCATCCGGCTGACGTCAGCCATTCCAGGTGCAGACTTCAAAGTCCTGATCAATTTCAATGCTCCCAACATTCAGGACCGCAAGAGATTCATCAGCGACCTGCGAGAATCCATCGCTGAGGTCCAGGAAATGGAGAAGTACCGAATAGAGTGTAAACAGACCTTTATTCTTCCTCATCCATCATTAGTCATTAGTAAACCATATTTTATTAGAAACGCGATTAGAAAGTACACTGTAAATTTCTGTATTTTGTTTTCATGTATTAGTCATTTTATGACGTTTATTCATGCCTTTGAGTTGCATTATGGGATCTTGATCTTTCTACTCACAGCTGTTAACCTTGAAAAGTTGGAAAAGGTGACTTTTAAACATTTTTAATAGTCTAAACTGATAAATTGTCTGGGTTGGTGTTGTAGATTATGCTACATAGACCTTGTAACAGATTGTCAGTAAACATTTTTTGTAATTTTACAGACTTATTTCTCTACATATTATTTCTCACACATTATATTACTTTAAACTACTAAAATGTCAATAAAAGTCACTTTGTTAAACTGTAGAGTTGAATTTTCAACATCAAATATCAAAAGTTCAGAGATCAACGTCCCATGCAATTCACAAGCGTTAATAAACTGACAAAACAAAATAGGGAAACAGCTAATTAACAGATTTTTGACACTGTACGCTGACACGTTGAGAGTTGTGATTTAACAAACATGGTCATATTAAGATATGATTGTCAACATTTGCATTGTTACTCATTTCATCAACATAGGCTCATTCTGAAAAGCAGAGCCCTAGATACTTCTGCAGATCTCAAATTATGTAGCAAGAAGTACGTATGGCTGCATTTCATTTTTAAAGGGTCACGAAACACCAAAACACATGTTTTGAGCTGTTGACAGTCGTATATGTGTCCCACACTGCTAAAAACACTATTAGGACACCTATATTTCACAAAAAAGTGTATTTTGGTTGTTATTGCGTTATTTCAAGTAAATTCGTACTTCCGGTTTGAAACAAATTTTTGAAGCTGCGTCACGACCATGACATAATAGCCTGTATTCCAGCGTGTAGACTGGGCGTCTGTGCCAGAGTGTGTCTTATTACGTCTTACAGTGTGATGCATTAATGCATGAGTAAAGCTTGGTTCAAACCAATCAGCGCGCTCTATTGTGCAACTTCATTAATATTCATTACTGTCACAGTGTTTAGACGACAGAGACGCCACGTTGTGTTGGCAAAACAAGCGTGAAGTGTTGCTTTTATAGTTTGCTGCCGTTAAGTTTCGTTTTCATTTTCTCTCTGTGAGAGCGCAGCTGGAGTCAGGTGTGGATTAACAGTGTACGCGACGCGCGACAACAATAACTTACGTGTCTAAGGAGGATTATTGTTTACCTGAGAGCTGTTCTCATCTGCAAACGCTGAGATCCGGATTCGCTTGTAGTCTCCTCTTAATAAAGACGCGGCTCTAGTTGCTGGTGATTGTCCTGTCTGTACAGATTTGGTAAGTGAGCGACCAGTGCTCTTTGTTTATTCAGTTTGTTCGTATCGAACAAACTATTACACCGAGTGTAAACATGTTAATACCACAACCAAACCTCATGTAGGATTTTCACCGCATTTTGTGACCGGAATAACACACGTGGCTTTCTGACACTACCTGCCGTGTGCATCTAAGTTTCCGGGAAATGCTGAGGGTTTTTTTTTCTCTCATTCGCCGTGCGGTATCAAACATTGCATGAAAAATACACGCTTAGAGCAGTTCCTCGAATCAAATATCTCGTTTGTCGCGAGGGACATGAATGAATTCCCTGAATGAAAGAGCCAAACTGCAGTTAAAGTTCACCATTTAATAATTTGGCAAATAATTCAACTACAGATGTCCATGTAAACACCATCACTTTCTCCCCTGTGTGTGTGTGTGTTTGTGTGTTTTGCCTCTGAAACTCAGCGCGTGGTCAAATAGACACTCCCACACCTTCCCTCTTTAGTTCCTCCGACACTCCCCCCTAAACAGAGCTGGACACGCCCACTTTTCTGACTTTTTCCAAAGTAGAGGTGTGAAAACCTTGAGAAAGAGGTGTGACCGCTTACCTCCGTATGGTTCGCTGTTACCAGTTTGCTCAGTAGCTCGCCATGTACGTCAGCGGACTTGAGATGCAAAGAAGAGTTTACCACGATGATTGGGTTCGAGTTTGGCGAAGAAAGGTTCCAGAAAGTAAGACAAAAACAGAAGCCAAAAACGAAAATAAACAAGTAAAAAACAGGGTGAAAATGTGGTAAAATCTAAAATGGTGGTAAAAATCAGACAAGGGCTTTTCTTTTTCTGGATTACTTTTTAAAACTGTCGGTAGGGTTTAGAGAAGAGGGTGGGCGGGTCAATCGGTGCTTTTGAAAACACTATTGATTGGGTTTAGGAAAGGAAGATGGTGGGTCAGTCGCTCAGTCAGTCAGTTAACAGCAGCCTCTGGTGTATTTACGCGAGAACAGCAGGCATGAATGGCACTCGCCAGAGAAATTTGAGATCTCAAAAAGGGTACACAGCGGTCTCTGGTGGATTTGGGAAAACAAAAACGTCAAAAAACGTCGCTTCTGGTATGTATTTGGCGCTCTCCAGAAATGTATATAGCAGTGCGTTTTCAGAATGAGCTAAAATAATTCATTAAAGTTTTGTTTTGTGCATTTCAAGTTAATTTTACCACTTTTGCTGAACATACTTTTGCGTTTTTGTCTTACACTAAATCTGTACAATTTGTAAACTAATATTTTTATGCCTTTCAGTAGATGTATTATGTGTTACCTACTGTAGTTTTTTTTTTTTTTTTTTAATCGGACAAGTGGTTTTAATTGAAAATGCAAGTTAAGAAGTTTTTTTTTTTCATTGTTTTTAAGTTTAAAAACTCATATTCAAAATCATTCTGCTAATATTAGCAAAATATTTGGTTAATTTTGTTAGATTTATTTATTTATTTATTTGTTTATTTGGCAGGAACAGTGTACATTAATTAGCATTTCTGCCAATGCACCAGAATTAGCCCGAAGGCTATTTTTCATCTGTTGTCCCTTAACAACCTAGAAAAAACAATACAAAAATTATACAATCTATCAAACATTTAAAAAGTACTAAAACAGACATGGTCATATAGATGTTAAAAGAAAATATTTACAAATTAAGCTAAAACACCAACATTTTATAATAGAGATAAAAATAGTTTAAACACATTTAAACAACAGATCATTAAGATGGTGGGCACAATCGGAAACATGCTAGTTTCAATTTATTCAGAATGATGACACGTCTGATTCTCTATAAACCAGGTTTTTAAATATTTTTTGAATATATTAAATGAGGTTATATCTCTGATACTGCCGGGGACAGAATTCCACTCCTGTGCAGCTGTAACTGAAAAGGCACCCTGACCAAAGGTACTTTTCCAGAGTGGAACAATACAGTCTCCTCGGGCTGCCCCTCGTGTTGCTCTGTGTGTGGTGTTCCTGATGTTTACAAACTGACTGAATATGGTTTTTATATGGTTTTGATTTCATTTGTACTTTAATAGGCAAGTGGTTCCATGTTTAGGAAATGTTTGCTGACTGTGTGTGTGTTTGCATGCTTGTAGCCGAGCTGGAGAAACAGAAAGGAGTGGTCCGGCCCAGTATGTCTCAGAGCATGTCTGGCCTGAAGAAAGAGACGGGGAACGGCAGCATGGGCCGCACTAGTCTGGACGACTCTTACGCCATGGGGGAAGGACTGAAGCGCAGTGCACTCAGCAGCTCATTACGGGACCTTTCTGAATCAGGTGAGTTGGGTCAGTCTGTTCCGCTGATGTCCAGATTTAGCAGAAAGCGAACTGTCGTTTGTTTGATTCCCTATGTAAAAAGACATTGAGGATTAGCAGGTTATCTGCATGCAGCAGGGTTTGCAGTTTGTTTTCATAGAGCAAAGAAAAACTTGGAATGTGCAGTAGATGTTTGGCTGTGCTGTGAATAGGTTGATAGGAATCCATTGTTTGTTTTTTTTCTTCAAATGTAGACTTTAAAATAGCAGATGTAGTGCTATTTCTCTCTTTGTATGTTGGTGCACTGCTGTTGAATAGACTGGTAAGTCAGTGCTATAAAGCTAAAGGGTGTTAAAGTTACATTAAATAAGTTTGCTTTATGCAATACCTGGTAGGCACACAACATCATAAGGCGTTAATAATACTATGCTAATAGACCTTTTTATTGGAACGCAAAATTACCCATTATGCTTTGCGTGTATGCGCAAGGAGAACGCGAAGAACTTCCGGTCGGCAGCTGATGCGTGTAAACAGTCACATTTGGACAGCTTTGAAACGATAGTTTTAATCTATTGTACCTGCTTTTATTCTCTTTGAACTAATACTGTTGTCCATCAGCAGCATCTCCTGGACTGATCATTTAAAGAAATGCGATCCAATAGGATGGAAAACAGCTGCTGTGAGGCGTTTTCCCCTCGTTGTCAGACGGCATCTTCTGCAGTTTAAATGAAGCTTCGTCATCGCTAAAGTCAACATTTTCTCTTTATTTCAAATATATAACCAGCCCAAACAAATGTAGTTCACCAAAATGTTTGACACACACACGTAGCCTGTACTGTGCCACTGACACACTGATTTATTAACTGTGACAAAGTGAAAATATAGGCTAGTGTCATTTCAAAATGACAGAAAAACACAAACCGTGGTAAAAACAACACACGAAATAAAACACAAACAGCTCGCGATTAGAATGAACAGCAAATCAGCCAGCAGAGGATCAATAACAGACTTTTATTAGTCATTTTTTGCAACCTCCATGCAGCAGCCATAAAAAGGTCTATAGATTTAGGTCATGACGTCAGGTGACCAAAATTCAACGTCTAGCCAGTTTCTAAGGACAACATTTTTTTGACGTCCAATAACGAAGTCAAATAGCGTTGATAATTGGTTGATTTTAGGTTGTGTTGGCTAGTGACCGAAATCCAAAGTCTGATTGATGTCATAGTGGTAACGTCTACACACTGTCACGGTTTAACATAATTAGACGTTGATATTTGGTTGATTTTAGGTTGGAACTTGGACATTGACGTCAGTTTGACGTTGGTTCTGACACCAACACGATTTTCAAAAATCTAAATCCATTGTCCCCATAGTGTAAGGGCATGTTGGAGTACAATGTCAATATGATGTCATGTTGATAGCTTAGGTTACCTGCAGGGTAACCTAAAGCCTGGTTTATACTTCTGCGTCAAGTGATATGCGTGAATCAAGGCGCATGCAAGTATACTTCTGCGTATACTTCTGCGTGCTGTTTGTGTCTCTCTGCAAAAACACTTCCGAAACGATATGTTCCACTGTGTCGAGTTTCTTCGCTGGTGTTTTTTTTTTCTGAGCGCTACTTTAATGTACAAATGGCTTAAACTCACTCATTTTGAGGCTGGAATCGACAGACGTGCAGCAACTTTAACGATGAGGTAAACACAAAACAACAGTCTTCATCCGGAGCTCCTTCACGGGACTCCACACTTGTAAACACTCGCTGCACCTTCGTCAGTGCTACCAAGCCATACAATCCCAGAGCTTGTGCTACATGTCGACATGTAGTTGCATTTTTTTGAGAGTTGCACGTTAGCGTCGCCGACAGCCATGGTGATGGTTATGCGTCCACGTGTAGGCTGCGCCGTAGCATATGCGTGCGCTTGACCAGGAAGTATAAATCAACCTTAACTTTTAACTGTTAAGTTGATTTAGCGTAATTTTTATAATTATGCACATTATGTTTTTTCACTTAACTAATTGGTTTAAAAGCAACAGGTTTACTTACTTATTTTAAGTAAAGTCAATGAATCATTTATACAGTGCAGAGAGATCAGAAAGTCTTGGCTTTCTATGTGCTCACATACGTTTTCTGGCCCTCATAGTGAGTAGTTATTCCAGGTGTGATGTACATCTCTAATCTATACTACTGCATGTCTCGGTCAGGCAAGCATGGGTGCCGCACCAGTGCAGGATCTCTAGACAGCAGTATTGAAGTAAGTAGGCAGTGGGGGGTGTTTAGATGATAACATGCATTTTGCATAACATTTATTTGCACCTTCATGAGTTAAACAGTTCTTTTTTTTTACTCTTATGAATGTATTGACGATTAACCCGCCTGCCTGCTTACGTGCATGCATGAACTGCTGCATACTGAAACTTGTGCAGGTGGACCTATTGTACACCTATTTTTAAAGTCCGCGTGAACAGGAAGTTGCTGAGACTTATTTAAGTATATGGATGTATATGGATCTCCAGTTGAATCGGAATATTGAATAGGACGCAGGGCTTTCTTTTTGTGCACCATGTCCTCGTAGCAAACTCATGTAAGTGGGACGTGGTTAAGTATATTGTGGTTCTGCCACTCCAAACGCAGAAGTGATAAACCTTAATCCAGACTTTGATCATCCGTGAGAATCCAGCACTTGACCTGTATATATCACCTTGCCATTGACTGACCCACAGACTTCCCTAAACCCAACCAATCTTGTTTTCAGAAGCAAATGAGAAAAGAAAAGTGCATTGTAGCCGTTATTTTACCATTATTTCACTTTGCTTTTTTAACTGGTTTCTGTCCCAAGTACAACACCATACCGGATGAGCTACCAAGCAAACTGACCGGCAGATCACAGATGTGTAGTTGTCCTTGTGGTATTTATTTGGTGTTGTGTCAAAGAACCGCAAAAAAAAGTTTATTCATCGATAATTGTTATGATCACCAGTGATATAACCAACCCAGGCTCATTCTGAAAACGTGTACTACGTGGATGTTTCTGGAGACCGCGAAATACATCCCGGGAGGTACGTAGTTTTGCAGTTTTTGTTTTCGCGAATCCGCGAAAGGCCGCTGTGCCCACTTTTTCGCATCTCGAACGTCTCTCGCAAGCAGCGTTCACGCCTGCGCTGTTCTCGCTTAAACAAGGCAGAGTCTGCTGTCGAACAACCTTCCGTCTGTCTGAATGAAAGAATGATTGACTGTGCAACCGGCCAATCGGCTGACCCACCCTCCTCCTTCCCTAAACCCAACCAACGACGATTTGCAAAAGCCGTCCAGAAAAAAAAAAGCATTCGTCTGATTTTTACTAAGTTTTCTGATTTTGACCACTTTTACACCCTGTTATGAACTTGTTCCCTTTATTTTTTGGATTTGGTTTTTGTTTTCTTACCTGATTTCTGGAACCGCTCTTCCCCGGACTCGAACCCAGTCGTCGCGGTCAGCTTCTCTCTACGCCTCGAGTCCGCTGACGTTCACGACAAGCTAACTAGACAAACTGGTTGTGGCGGGAAAGCCCTCCACACGGAGGTGAGCGGCCGGCCGGCAAGCGCCGGAAGGAACGGCATCACTCCGCCCCGTAGCATTCGCTTAAAAAAACGAAATGCAGCCATACGTACCTCCGGCTACATATTTTGCAGTATCCAGAAGCGTCCACGGGACTACGTTTTCAGAATGGGCCTGGGTTGGATATAACTCTTGCGGATCGCTGGAGAACAGTTATTCTAACAAACTACATATCCCATCCTACACCGCATTCACACACCAGTTCCAGGTCACCTCTTGATTACACACAAGGGGTCATCATGACTGATTACTTGGACTTTTTATACATCACACACAGTACTGACTCTTACGAAGCATTTTCCTGTGTTGTCTTGCCATGTTTTTGACCGCTTGTTTGTTTTTTGTTGATGTTGTTTTACTGCCTGCCTCCTCCTCTTCACCTGTGACTACTCTTTTGGATTTCTCTTATGCTACCGTTTGTTAATGTATTAACTTGCCTGCTTGACTACTCTTAAATAAGTCTGTATTGGGATTGTAACCTCTGTCAACAACCCTTTGTTACAACAATCCGTCCCTGTATATGTCAATATGGGAAAAATGAACAAAAATTGTTGATGTCATGCTGACCTACAGCGTCAATTTCACCCAAAAACTGCAGGCAAAATTATGTTGAATTATTTTTGTGGAAAGATGTAGCCCTGGGCACGTATTTCCAATGTGTTTGGATTAAAGAATCTAAAGAATAGCAATGTGTGCCAGCAAAATAATTGATTTCACACGGACTTTAAGTATGCATGTTTCTCGAACGGTTTAAACTTGGCTTCTTGATCTCCATGCAAATAAGTTTCTTTAGTTCAGGGGTGTCAAACTCAGTTTCTGGAGGGCCGCAGCCCTGCACAGTTTAGTTCTCATTCTGCTTCAATACAATTACTGGAGGTTTCAAACAAGCTGGAAGGACTCAATAAGTTTGATCAAATGTGTTTAATTAGGGTTCAAGCTAAACTGTGCAAAGCTGCTGCCCTCCAAGAACCGAGTTTGACATCTGTGCTTTAGATGAAGAAGCTTTCACATGTGCCTGTTTGATGGCTGATGAACTTAAACTATACACTTTTAAAAAGATGTTGCTACCTTACATGATTGAGCTGAATCAAATTAACTTTACAGGTTATTGTTAACTTCCAGTACATTTAAAATTATTAAAAAATCAGGCTAAATCTCAAATATTTTGTCTGACTTTAAAATGTCTTTATGTTTTGTCTTTATTTTTATAAGTTATAAGTAGGCCCACACGGAATCTGTGCGCACAGAAATTTGCTGATTTTTTTGTCCATCATTGAGTCTATTTATTTACGTATGTGAATGGGTGTACATTTATATTTATTGAGTTTTTAAATTAATTTCAGTAATAATATTGACTAATATGAATAATATGAGTGTTTCTTTGATTTATTTACAATACAGGTTGTAAAGTAAAATTTTCTGTCTTTTAGTAGATATATTCAAGAAACTTAGTTATGTGATCAAATAAGTGGATCTAACTGGATTCACATTGTAAATAAAAGTTAAAAAGGTCATATTTTATTTTATATATTAAGTTTTTTTAAGTTTTAGTTATGATACTCCCAAAATAATTCAGCATTAATGTGCAGATTTATTACAAAATTCTTTGCAGAAATAGCAAAAAATCTCTGCAGATTCTGTTTAGAGACCTAACGATGTTTTTTGGGCCACAAGGCCAGTTCAATGTAATGCAATTGGAAATAAATTCTAAAGTTTAATAGTTTGATTCAACTTAAAAACAGCAACTCATTTTTAAAGTGTACAGGCTCTGTTTTTTCAGTTGTTCTTGCCTAGTGTCCGAGCAGGTCCTACCAGCAGGCAATGCTGTTTGGATTGCTGAACACGGGGTCATATCTAGAAAAATGCAGATTTTTCTATTTTAGATTTCTTGTTGTTTTGTAGATGTGATATTTCATCCTGCCATTTTGAAAGAGAGATGGCTGCTCATTCAAAGACTGCTGCTTATTTCTGTATACCTCATCCATTCATTATATCTAACATTGGGAATCAAACATTGTAATTGTCTGTTAAAGAAAAGAGAAATGGTTCAAATGAATTTGTTTTTGCAGCCATGCATGATAGATTTGTATAAACAAGATGGTAATTCTTTACAATATGGGATGTTCTGTTCTGGTTTCAGATGTTGAAATGACTGTAAATGGTCATTTAAAGGGGTCCTCTTGTGCTTCTTACCTCTGCAACTTATAACAATTATTTCGAAAAGCCTTGAATGTAGTCCTGAGTTTGCTTTTGCTCCACAAATAATTCAAAGGCATGCTGAAGTCTAGTGGCTTCAGTTTGAGTCGTGATGTAATGTCATTTTGTTTTGTTTTTGCGTTTATTGTCAGCGTTTTTCAAGATGTTTTGCGATACTCATCGAGCAGAAGAGTATACGAAATCCCTCCTTGACATTAGATGGCGCTACACAACTTTAAGCTTCTGACACCCGCTTGTAACACAGAAGAAGACGAAGTTGACACGCTTGTTGTTAAGGATGGTTTAAGCAGCAGCTCATTGACAGTTTTGCGCTTGAGCACCTCCAAGTGCTGTTTACTGTAACTTCAGCAGCTCCGTGCACGTGAACAAAAATGGCAACCTGATTGTTAGAGAAAAAAACGAGCATGAGGTGTTTTTTATTTTTAAAAATGACACTGTTGTATCTGCTGTTTTCCGCATTGGTGTGCACGATCATATTGACGTCCTTTATTTAGTCACGCGGCGTTAAACGTTGATGGAAAACGCGAGCAAAAAATGTCTCGTGTGCACAGGCCTTTAGAAAGGTACTGTTATGTTTTAAAACTGTTTTAGCTTCACGCAAAGCTGAAGTAGATGTTGTTGTTACAAATGGGTTATATGCACAGAAGTGTTGTCCAGCCACTGAAATCCTCCGGCGATAGATTGATGAGACTATTCTCAGTTTCAGTTGGCAGGGGAGGGATTGTGTTTCAAAGATAATATGCTAACTGGTTAGCATTTTGGCAGATCCCCTACTGCACCTTTAATGTTTTCAGCTATCAATGCGTCGATAAACTTGAATATATCTCAAAAATATTGATACAGAAAAGAAATAACTTTTGATTCTCTAGATCTGAGTGAGTGAATATATAGCAAAGCAATAATAAAAAGTATCAATGTTTGATATACTTATATCCCAAAAATGTTAATACAGAGAAGAACTCCCTTTTTGTTCTATAGAGCTGAGTAAATATATAGCAAAGCAATATTAAAAGTCTATCTCAAAAATGTTAATATAGAGAAGAACTCCCTTTCGCTTCTCTTGAGCCGAGTAATTACTCTCTATGGTGATACACTTGATTTAAAAAAACATAGCAAAGCACTTCTTCTATTAAATTTTTGTATTATATCCCTGGCGTCTTCCAGCTTTTAGTAGTAATAGATGGTTTGAAGTGTCATCTGGACCATATCTTCCTTTATTGTCAGCAGAAAACTGACCCACTTTAAAATTTCTGCCGAAGTGATTTCTGGTGTTCTCAGATTTCTTCTAATTGTTCTATGAGCTGTTTGAGCAATCATAGCAATATTAGCATATGTTAGTGATGATCGGTGTTTGTCATTAAAACATCCAGACACCAATAACCATATACATAATATACATAGAATACACTTATTATTATATTCGTACAGTTAACGTTAGAATTATTAGCCCCCCTTTTAATTAAAAAAAATATATATTTCCCAAATGATGTTTAACAAAGCAAGGAAATTTTCACAGTATTTCCTATAATATTTTCTCTTCTTGAGAAACTCGTATTTGTTTTATTTGGCTAGAATAAAAGCAGTTTTAAATAATAAAAAACATTTTAAGGTCAAAATTATTAGCCCCTTCAAGCTATGTTTTTTCGATAGTCTACAAAACAAACTATTCTTGTTAGAAATGTGTTGAAAAAATCTCTCTCGTTAAGTGGTTTATTTATAAACTAATTTCGAGAGGATCACGTGCTTATCATTGCTTGCAGTCGGTCCCGCATTATTCAATTTATGATTCACTAATCTAAGCCACTATAAATACCCTAAGTTCCATATCACAGCCATCTTCGTTTTGAAGAATCCCCCCTTCCACCCCTTCTCATCCTCCTTTCCTAGATGGGTGGCACGGTGGCCTAGTGGTTAGCACTGTTACCTCGCAGCAAGAACGTCACTGGTTGTAGTCCTTAACAAGCCAGCCGACATTTCTGTGCAGAGTTTACACGTTCTCCCCGAGCTCACGTGGGTTCCCACTGGGTTCCCCGGTTTCCTCCCACCATCCAAAAACATGCAACTTAAGTTAACTGACTAATCCAAATCGGCACTATATGCTCCTAGTAAGTAGTTATATCTTAAGAGCGATTACTATCTGTTCATCAGTTACTACAGCAGGGGAGTTCTCAAGATCTACCTAAGCTCAAACTCCCCTCTCGCCTTGCAAACGGGAAGGATCCTATGAACTCAGGGCTTTCTCCCAGGACAGCATGCCAGACAAGCTTTATAATCAATAATCAGCTAAGTGTGAACTCTTGAAACAGAAATTGGTGAAAAAATAAACGGGGTAATAATTTAGGGGGGCTAATAATTCTGACTTTAACTGTATGCAATTTTAAAAAGGTACATCTTAACACATTTTTTAAAAACAGGACTGCTGGGGGATTCTTTCACTTCATTTGGTGCCGCCAGATCGCATTAGATTCACAAAAGTCCAGCTCTAGAAGAGTGTGCCAATTTGCTTGGAGTAATGTTGACAATAAAATGTAATATGGTGTCAGTTTATGTCCTTATAAACTAATACAAGTATTTTTAAAATGGCGCACTGGTAACCAGTGTAATTCTGTTAACACTGGTCTAATATGCTCCTATTTCTTCAATCTCATTCAAACTCTGGCTGCTGCATTTTGTAACTGATGGAGTTGAGATTGATCTAAAGCAGTGGTACTCAAACTTTTTTCATCAAGTACCACCTCAGAAAAAAATTCTCTCTCCAAGTACCACCAAAATGAGCAGTATTGAAATTCAGTAGTGTAGTAGGCCCAGTAAAGCAGCTATAACTCTGCACAGTTAAAAAAAAAACGTGGCAGATTACCTCAGAAATATAGGCTATATGTCATATATGGCATATTATATACATCATTTTTGATAAGTTTTGAAATGTATTTAGCATCTACATGACATATTTCATTCCTCCACGTACCACTAGAAGGAAGCCCGCGTACCACTAGTGGTACACGTACCACAGTTTGAGAACCACTGATCTAAATGTCTCTGTTGAATAATGAACGGCTTTAACTGTTGCTGATGTTTGGTCCGTGCTTCTCTCTCTCTCTACGCAGGACTCCATCTCTAGCGGTTCTCCTCTCCAGCACAGAGAATCTTCCTTCCGGCAGCGTTTGCTTCCTGAAAGACGCAGCAGCGTTCCAGACTCTTTTTCTCTCCTCGGGCCACTTTTTGGCAGCGCTCGGGTCAATCCGTTCGTCTTGGGCTGCCCTCCCTATCCCACCCTCATATCCCACACTCCACATCCATTCAACCTGCACCACACCGCCCAGCCCTCACAGCGATGTCAGTTCTTTCAGAGCCCCTGCGCACCCTCACGCAGCCAACGCGGCCTGTTTCTCTTCAAACAGCTTTCGCACGCACTGCGCAGGAACCATCTGGCCCAGTTCAGACAGCACAGTGAACAGCACACCATCTCCAAACACTAACACTGCGCCATCAGCACGCTAGTGTGAGCTGAACTTTAGACGAGCACACCATGAGCAAAAACCAGCCAATCCCGGGAAGAGCAGGAGCGATGCATGTGCAAAAAAACAGCATCTGTGTTTGATGTCTCTCGTACTTTCAGCATTCTGCCTGTGGGTGAATGTCACACAGTTATAGTAAATCCATTATATTTTGCATAAAGAAAGTCAAGGACTATTAAGATATATTGCGTAGTGGCCTTTACATGGCACATTTTTTTATTGCTGTAATTTATTTTGGAATTTATATTATTGCTATTTATTTTCAACCCTTATTCTGACCCTCGTTGTTTGTGGAAAGGTCTGTTTTAAGGGCATGTACGGTGGCTGAGAATGCTTAACATGCTGCAATAAAGTATATGCAGAGCTAGTGTTTCCTACCATACTGCTAAACTTCCGGTGAACGGTTAATGTGACTTTTATCCAGTTTATACGGTTTCTTTTACAGCATCGATGTTGTAATGTAATTAAAATATAATCAGTTAAATAGACTTTGGAATTTATTTAGTTGCTCAAGCGTAAAACGAGATGAAAAGTCGTTTACACGCACCGGCCAGTCAGGATTAGCAGGCTAGCGCAGAAGCTTCATTAAATATACTGGGGTAAATATACTGTCGGCAGCTTCACGGAAGCTAAGTACTGGTCAGTACCTGGGCGGGAGACCACATGGGAAAGCTAGTTTGCTGTTGGAAGTGGTGTTAGTGAGGCCAGCATTCAACCTGTGGTCTGTGTGGGTCCTAACGCCCCAGTATAGCGATGGGGACTCTATACTGCTTAGTGAGCGATGTCTTTCGGATGAGACGATAAGTCCCGACTTTCTGTGGTCGTTAAAAATCCCAGGATGTCCTTCGAAAAAGAGTAGGAGTTTAACCCAAATTTGCCCACTGGCCTCTGTCCATCATGGCATCCTAACCCTCCCCTTCATTACTCTGTTTCTCTCCACCAATCAGCTGCAGTGAAAAAAGTGTTGCATGCAGAACTGTTGCAAACAATTTGAATTGAATTGAAACAAACATATTAAATTTGATAATGTTCAACTTCATTTGTTTGTTTAAATTCAGCCCATATTAATTGTTTACAATCACTTAACGTAAAAGAATTGAGTAAACCAAGGAATCACCTTTGAATACATTTTTTCAGTGTGGTGTGTGGTGTCGGCGCAATATGGCTGCCGTCGCGACATCCAGGTAAATGCTGCACACTAGTGGTGGATGAGGAGATTCCCCCAAAAACGTGTGTAAAGCGATTTGAGCGCCCAGAAAAGCGCTATGAAAACGTAAGGAATTATTATGATTAATTATTATTAAAGTAAATGTTCATATTTTAAAGACATGGCGAAGAAAATGTAATTTAATGCTGTGCTTCTTGTACAATCTGAGACCCACTTTATATCGGATATCACTTGGCAGTGGAGATCGCTGACTGGAGAAAAAAGACCTTAACGCGCTGATTTTGGAATGGCATACAGTTCACCGGAAGCACTTACTTAACGGAAGGTTACTGGCAAATTAAAAGTCCTTCCGCATACTTCCGCATATACCCTATTTAAGAAAACACATGCTTTATAAAAAACACAAGCACAATAAAAAAAGATCTTCATCCGTTTGACAGCACACGTGCTGCAAATCTTCACAATGCATACACATTTTAAAAAATGCGCTGCGATTTCACACAACGCAAACAATTTACGAAAACTCGCTGCATTTTCTCACAACACAAAAACAGAATGGAACACAGTGCAAAATGTATCAAGGAGACCCAAAATCGTGACGGACGCTGCTTCTCAGTGAAGTTGTAGGTGATCTTCGAAAGGTGAGTTTTTTTATTTTTATATCCCGATTCCCATTACTTAATTATTTATTAGCCTAAATGACCATAACCTAAACAGCTGGGTCCGTCACGTTTTAGGGTCTTCTTAAAACATTTTTGTTGCGTTGTGAGAAAATTCAGCACATTTTTGTAAAATGTTTGCATTGTGAGTGAATGCAGTGTGTTTTTTTCAAATGTTTATGCACTGTGAGGACTGCAATCTTGTGCTGTCAAACTGATGAAGACCTTTTCTTAATTTGCTGTTTTTGTAATTGCACATGTTGCAGCATGTTAAGTTCTCTCGGCCACCGTAGGCGTGGGTTCTTTTAAGGTCCTGTGCATTTAAATGTGCATTTTTATTTAATGTTTGATGTAATCTCAAATGAAAATTGAAGAGAGTGTGGGACATAGAGTAGCCCACCCTTCTACCCCCAGCCTTTTTTTAAACTGTAAAAAAAAATCGTTGATCAACTGCAGCTTTAGATGTTAATATCTGTTTTATATTTTCTAAATGTAAATTTTGTCACTGTTTTGGAGCACATTAGCTTATAGATATGCCTAAAAATAACAGACTGAGGGCCAACATTTAACAAATATTATTTTGCTTTCACGGGACCTTTAAAGCTTGTAGGTAAATGGCCGTTGTATTAAATGGCTGAAGTTAAGTGTTTGGACAACATTATCCATATAAAAGCATCCTTCACAAGTAAAGCATAATGAAATTTGCTATTTTTTTCAGTGCAGCTGCTGTCAGATGCAGCACAGGTATGAGGAAACTGAACGCCAGTGGGCGGAGCCTATGCTCTGCAGGCAGTGTATATGCTAGGCATGGGACAACAACCGTTTTCAAGGTATATCGCGGTTTGGAAAAGTCAAGGTTTTAAAACCACTAAAATGCTCTGTATTACCGTTCCTAGGATTTTTTATTTACATTTTTTGTTTTGTTTGTTTTTTAGGACAACAGTATGTCCAGCAGAACAAAATATCCAAAGGTGCCGTTTTAAATTTTAAAGAAATCGGTGTTTTTGAAACTAAACGACTGTCCCAAAATATTACAAATCTTTCAAAAAATAAAATAAATTGTTTTCAAATATTTAAGAAGTGCGTGCTTTGCTTATGTGAGATGCACCTCTCACACATTAAATGATCAAGGCAAATGTATTTTCTCATGTCATGACCCCTTTAACACAATTTAAAGGGACAGTCACCCAAAAATATAAATTTACTCACTATTTATTCACTCTCAAGTGGTTTCAAACTTTTTTGAGTTTCTTTCTTCTGTTGGACACAAAATCCATCAAAAAAAACTAATAATATAGATGGCAATGGTTTCAGGTTTCCATTTATTTATTCATTCATTTTTTTGCCACTTTTCCGGGGCCGGGTTGTGGGGGCAGCAGCCTTAGGGCAGCACCCCTCCTTTCCCCAGACACTTCCTCCAGCTCCTCCGGGGGAAGTCCCTCCAGCGTGTCCTGGGTCTTCCCCGAGGCCTCCTCCCGGTTGGACATGCCTGGAACATCTCCCTAGGTAGGCGTCCAGGAGGCATTTGAAACAATACTACTCCGAGCTCCTCCCGGGTGGCAGGGCTCCTCACCTCATTTATAAGGGTGCACCTTGCCAACCTGCGAGGGAAACTCATTTCAGCAGATTGTGTCCGAGATCTTGTCCTTTCGGTTATGACCCAGTTTTTTTCAAAATGTCTTCTTTTGTGTTTAACCAACACAATCTCACGGCAATTCGTAACTTTCTGATTTATTGGCTAATTCGTATAAATTTGTACTATCTAATTCGTACAATTTAGTAAGACTTGCTTATCCCCCAATGACGGTTGGGTTTAGGGGTGGGGTTAGGTGCCACGCCTCCTTTTTAAAATCATACAATTTTGTAGGACTAAACTGGCAAAACGTAAAACACTTACGTTTTCTCTTGAGATCAGGCTGGTTTAACAGAATAAAGAAACTCAGGCCGTACTCACACTATGTACAGTTGCCTCGAACCGGGCCAAAGCACGTTTGTCCTCCCTCCCGTCTCTCCCGACAGCCCGCACTCACATTACAATCGTGCCTGGGCGCGCTTACGTCATCGATGCTGCGCTGTGCACAGTGCACGGCGCTCGCTCAGCACAGTGGAGATTTCTCTAGTTATATCATTTCAGTCGTTTGATATGCAGTGACATGCAGTCAAATATTTCGCCTACAGTCCTTAGGGATGCGGTGACACGCAGTCAGATAGTTCGCCGAACAGATCCGCCACTTTTGACGCTCATAAACAATCATAAAGCCCTCGTGCTGCAGGATTTAGGAGGTTTGCTGAAGGTGTAGCTGTCGTAGAGTGAGGGGTTTGCGTCTTTAATAAACTACGGCAGTTTGCGTTCATTAAACAGTATGAATAATTAATAAATCAATATAAAATCAATCCCTTAAAACTCACGTCTCACTTTCAGTTTAGGACTTTGGCGCGTTTCGCGCTCACACACAAGCGTACCGTGCCAAAGCCCAAGTGAACCGCGCTCAGCCACACCTCTTCCTACCAGGGCCAGGGCCGGCCAAGTGAACCGTGCCTGAGCCTGATTCAGCGCACTCACACTTCTCAAACGATCCAGGAAACGGGCCTGGGCACAGTTCGGATTGCATAGTGTGAGTGTGCCCTCATAAAGGGTTGAAACCACTTGAAAGTGAGTTAATTTTTGGGGGAAGTATACCTTTAATATCTAACAATGGGAAATTTGATCATTTCAAAATAACTAACACCTATTCTTTTCATGCTGCAGAAATTCTAAAAGTTCAAATAATTCTCTCAATTTCTATTTATTTATTTATTTATTCAAGAATTTGAGTCGTGTGCTTTATTCTGCAGTGTGTATTCTTATAGGTGCTTCATTTAACCGTCTGTGAAAACCTCTTTGGTTGCCTTTATGCAAAACATGGTTCCTTTTTTTTCTTGTATTAGTTTTGGCCTTCTCGAAGAGGTTTTATCAGGTTGCCTGTGTTTTTGACATTCACTCAGCTTGGCAGAATGACAGAGTAGATGTTCTAACGCTGTATTTGTTGTAGATGACAGATTTATATGTTGTCTTGATCATAAATGAACGTGCCAATGACCGTTGCACCCATCAGCTCTGTGTTTCGTGTGTAGTATAGTTGTACAGTAGTGTAACTCAAACCATTGTAATCAAAAAAGCGATGTTATAGAACACTATAAAAATGTATTCAGACATTTAAAAAAAATAATACAAATATCTCGGTCAGTTTGAGACAAGGGCTGCGTCCAAAATCACATACTACTCGAGTAGATACTACATTTGAATTCACTTCACATCCGTTAAGCCCCATTCACACGGGGCTTTACCGTCAACGCTTGACTGAAGGCGTGTCTGAAGTCGGGGCTGAAGCGATCGTCATAGCAGCGTCAGCCAATGAAATTCAGTCAGCAATAGGCCACTGTCTAGCTGGTGTATTTGCATACAGCGATCTGATTGGCTGACGCTTCCATCGGCGATTGAAAAGTTGAGCTAGTCCCAACTTCTGCAGCAAGCAAAGCCTCTGAAGCGGCGCCAACGGATCCACAATGCAGTTCGGCAACGCCTGAAGTCACCTATTTGAAGTGAATGGGAAGCGTTGACG
Source organism: Danio rerio (assembly GCF_052040795.2). Classification (NCBI taxonomy): domain Eukaryota; kingdom Metazoa; phylum Chordata; class Actinopteri; order Cypriniformes; family Danionidae; genus Danio; species Danio rerio. The sequence continues at coordinate 4,697,187 of NC_141043.1, forward strand.
CTGACGTTAAAAAGTATGCTCTTTATAGTATGAATGTGAGTAGTATGAATGGAATTTAGACATACTACATCCACCAATAATCATGATCATGTGACCTACCCACATCAGTTGCGTCGCTTCACTCCAATTCAGGAATTCTCTCACGATGCATTATTATTATATATCATAGTGTCCATTACATGCGTACTTCAGAATATCATTAGAAATAGTAGGTCATCTGGGTACTTCACACATACAGTTTTTCGAGGACTATGAATTTGGACATACTACTTGGTTCGCATATTGTTTTTAACACTATATAGTATGGAAGTATACGATTTAGGACATACTGTAGCTGCGCACTTCAAAATCTTGCTGGAAATAGTATGTCATCCAGGTTCTTCTCGCATACTGTGTTTCAAATACTTTGAATTCGGACAAATACTCGGCTCTCATACTGTTTGTAATGTATTATATATTTTGGAAGTATGCGATTTTGCACAAAGCCTATGAATTTAGACATACTATTCAGCTTGCATACTGTTTTTTAGTTTTTTTTTTTACATACTATAGAGTATGGAAGTATGCAATTTCAGACACAGCTGCTCACTTCAGAATCTGGTTGGAAGTAGTAGGTCATCCAGTTACTTCTCGCCAACTGGTTTTCGAATACTAAGAGTTCAGACAAATACTCAGCTCACATACTGTTTTTTTAACATTCTATATAGTATGGAAGTATGCGATTTCAGACACAGTTGTGCACCAGAATATCATCGGAAATAGTTTTTAACGTACAATATAGTATGGAAGTATGTGTTTTCGAACACAGCCACGCAATTCAGAATCTTGCCAGAAAGAGTAGGTCATCTGGGTTCATCGCACATACTGTGTTTCAAATACTTTGAATTCGACAAAGTACTTGGCTCTCATACTGTTTTTAACATACTATATAGTATGGAAGTATGTGATTTCGGACAAATCCTATGACTTCAGACATACTATCCAGCTCGCATACTGTTTTTTTTTTTTTTTTTTTACGTACTATAGAGTATGGAAGTATGTGATTTCAGACACAGCTCCTCACTTCAGAATCGTGTTGAAAGTAGTAAGTTATCCGGGTACTTCTCACATACTCTTTTTCAAATACTTTGAATTCGGACATACTACTTAGCTCGCATACTGTTTTTAACGTACTATATATTAGAAGGTATGCAATTTTGGACACAGCCATGCAGTTCAGAATCTCGGCAGAAGTAGTTGATCATCCGGGTACTTCTCGCATACTGTTTTTCGAATACTAAGAATTCAGACAAGTACTGTGTTCACATAGTTTTTTTAACATACTATATAGTTTGGAAGTATATGATTTCGGACACCGCCACACACTTCAGAATCTCTCTGGAATTTTTCGAATACTATCATTTCAGACATACTGCTCTGCTTGCATACTGTTTTTAGCGTACTATAGTCGTATGGATTTATGCGATTTCGGACGCAGCCCCAAGGTCATATTTAAAGAAGTAAGCTACTAGAAACCTTCCGTTGGGATCTGAGATCAGGTCATTTCGAAGCACAAATGCAGTATCATGTGACACTTTAAGCTGCTCCACTACAGTCACATGAATAATACACAGTGCAGATTTTAGGGAGATTTGCATGCTTTCAGCCGGAGTTTTTATTTTAAATAGCATTTTTAATTTCATATGTTGATTTTCCTTTGGAGATAAGCACAGGATTTCCGAGGGCCGGGGAATAACAGAATTATTTTTTTATCTACTAAGGATTGTTATGGTTTCTTTATAAGTGCAATATGTTTGTCATGATGATCATGGCTAAAGCATCTTTACTATTACTTCATATAGTGGCGTAGAGATTCTCATCTAAGTGTTTTTACATTGAATGGAATGTCATAGTGATCGGCTAGGCTTTGACTGTGACTTGTTATCGATGTTGTTCTTGGGTGTTTATTTATTATTAATAATAAACCAGTGTTACCATGGAAACAAAGTGCAATCATGTAAGATATACTCTTCTTCTTTTTTTTTGTTTTTTGGAACTCTTAACCAGGAGATTGTTTCAGGTGAATTTTACTGCAATATTATGCAAGCATCCGTATGTTTAGAGGAATGTATGTCTAGAAATGAGGCAGATGAAAACGATGATTGTTGTAAAGATGCATTCTGATCTCATTTATTAGCTGAAAACTAGAAGAATCTTATGTGTAATCTTGATTTCAGATGTTTTCGTGACCCCAAACCAAAGCTTTAGGTTTTCCGTTTAACATATCACAATATATGGAGTGCAATATGGATTCTGGTGTAATAAAGTCAACGTGAAACCAAAAGTAACCTTATCTACCTTCTAGATTAGCTCTATTCTAGATTAGGTCAAACGGATTTGTGAATATCGTTTCATGTTGACTTTATATATTTGAAAAGCTATTTATTTTACAAACACTTTCCAAAGATTTCTGTTTCTGCATAACTTAGAAGATATTCTGACAGAAAATATACCCCAACACTGCACTAAAGGATCAAATGCATTTTCTTGACCACCATAAGCTGATAAACGCCTGTGTTTCTCTGTATACGTGTGTTTTTTTCTGCCCTTTTGCTTGTATATCTCTACACAGCATTTCATCTTTCTGACCTGTTGTGTTTGTGTTGAAAGCAGATTCAAATCATCCGGCGTAAAGCTACCACGTCCCATTATTAGCCCATGTAAAGATGATAAACACACATTTTTGACGAGTAATATTAGGGGACCAAATTTGGAAGTGTAAATAGTGTGTACAGTATCCTGCATATTTTGACATCTGTCTTTAAATGAGAGGTGTGTTCCCGTCTGTTTTACTGTGTGTATCTACTGAAAACAGACTGTTGCCATTTTTTCCGTCTGTATGTTCGTCTCCTCACAGGCTGCTATTTCACTGTCCACACTTTGAGAAATGGGAAATAGAAAAGGGCATTGTTTTATTTTTGTTGTTGTTGTTGTAGAGCAGAGAATGCTTGTAATTTGAGATTTTATTTTACGTAATGGTTATCTACGTCAGTGTACAGTCAATGTAAAACAAACTGTGACGGCATTCAGAACATAAAATAAAAGGAATATATGACAATACGCAGTTGTGATTTTTAATATATGTTTTCACTTGGGATTGCATTTTATGTGGACAAATTTCATAGAAATACACTAGGGAAAAACTCTGAGTTCCACACACTTCCTTCATGTTGTCGCAACACAAATCTATTAATGGCTTGTTTCTATTGAGAGGTAGGGTACGGTTTGGTACGCTATTATGGCTGTTTCCACTGTCAAAAGTTGTACCAAACAGTACCGTACAACATTTTCGGCACCCTTTTGAAAGGGTACCACACACGAGAAAGGGTGCCGAAAGGTGGAGCTAGACGCGCAGCTGAACGCTATTGGTTTACAGAGATTCGTCATTCGCTTACGCAACAAGCCAGGATGAAAACAAAAACCCGCCATATTTGAAATACACAGTGAGAGATTACAGCGAAATTATATATACATATAATAACCAGCCATGGTCGATTCGTCTTCAAACAAACCTTGTCGTCGTATTGATAAACAGCCACAATGCCAAGAAAAAGAGCAGATTTACCATGTACCCCGTAGTTTTTTTACAAGCCAATCTGAGGCGCGAGCGGTTTTGCTTTCTTGCTTGCGCTCGCCGCGCGTCTACATTTAAAATAATAAACTTCTTGAGCTGATGATAATAACGTGCGCTTGATTAATGACGTGCTTTTGAAACCGGATCCTGTCAGATACTGACAAACGCGAGAGTGAAGCGCGAAAAAAGGAGAAGCACTTTTAAAAAACAAGTTTCAGTATAAAACACTTAATGTTGCATTACCAGCCTATCCAGCATTTCCTCAAGAGTTTCATGCAATTTCGGGTGTCTTAATTTTTAAGATTACTTTCATTAAGCAACATATTATTCATGCCCCGGCGAACGGAAAGAAAAGCCTTCGCATTTCAAGATTCGGGTGATCCTTTAAGGTCAGGGGCGGACTGGCCACCTGGCAATTCTGGCAAATGCCAGAAGGGCCGGCCCATTTTTTAAATGTGGGCTGGTATGCTATTTTTTAAATAACGTTTTTTTTTATACATATATGTATTGTTTTTACATGCAGGCAGCTTTTATTTCTTGTAAGATGTGAATATTATGATGATGATGATGATGATAGTAATAATAATAGTAAATATTAAGCATTGGCCCAATCGGCAATGGCCCACTGGTTTCGAGATGGGCCGACCCAATCAGAGGTTACATGGACGTAATCAAAATCTGGCAAGAATTTCCAAGTGCAACACAAACTAATTGTCAAAGATGGACCGTTAAAAAAAAGAAAAGGCGGTGCCGAAAAGCCCTGAGAAAAGCCAAAAATTGCTCTAAAATCAGATGCTGCCAAATGCATAAAATTAACTGAAATAATCTCGAAAGGACACTGTCAACAACACGAAGGTCAATGGTTCGAACCTCTGCTGGGTCAGTTGGTGTTTCTGTGTGGAGTTTGCATGTTCGCATGGGTTTCCTTCCGGTTTCCCACACAAGTCCAAACACATGTGCTATAGGTGAATTGGGTAGCCCTAATTGTCCGTAGTGTATGTATGGGGCTGTGTCGGTAATGTGGGCTGGTGTGGCTACAGTGCCAGGGCTGATTTTTAGTCCCAGTCCACCCCTGTTTAAGGTAATCAAAAAATCGCTGCTTACATGGTAGATTCTTAATCAGTATTATCTGAATCGTAAAAGCGGAGTATTGGTGCCCATGTAAATGTGCTTAGTGAAAGTGCCAGATGATGTCTCAAGCCGTCAAAGACAGTCCATTTCTCTTCCTTTCAGTTGATTCCATGCGCCCTCAAATGTTTCATTAAGTTTGACGTATTTCCCCGCTACACGCAACTTTTGTAAAGCGTTTGCTTCACGTTGCTGTGTCAGAATCCTTGCTTGTTAAATACAGCCATACTTTAGAACGCTAAGTTTAAGCAAGTTTGATAAACGCAAATGTGCGTGTTGATGAATCTGAAGAGATCCTTCGCTCACCGGGTGTGCTGTACTGCATTGTGTGTGTGTGTGTGTTTCCTAGCAACAAGATCAACCGCCTGACATCACTGACTGTCCATCGTCTCCTTAAAGCATTTGATATGTATTCTATAGTCTCTGCGGTGTCTGTATCCCTCAAAGCTGTTTAGAATAAAATGTTTAGAGATGGTGTGACCAAAGCCACTGTAAGAAGTCTATAGTCTTTGCCTTTGATGTACCCCTTGGTCACATTGTCCCCCGATAATGTCAACAAACTGGACTGTCTTAGCAACTGGCTAAATGTTAAGGAGGACTAAGCAAAATTGTTTCTACTTTATAATTAATGTTCTCAACTCACAATACAACTTTTAAATGAGTACAATTGTTTGTATTCAATACTTTATTATTATTATGATATTTTTCCATCTTCCATATTTGCAATGCATGTATTTTGGGTTTTTTTGTAGTCCATTTGGAGTTTATTTTTGTTATTGACGTTGTTTTGAAATTCAAATGGCACTTATATCCCTGTGTTTTTATTTCTGTAATAAATATTGTTTCGTGATTAATCATGATTAAAAAAAAGTGTGATTAATTAGTTATTTTTTTAATCATTTGACAGCCCTAGTTCGAACTACTTGTTTAAAATGAGCCGAAAATTAATTGTTTATTAATTGTTTCATGTTCACTCAAATTTGTACAAATTAACTTAATTCCTTCATGTTGTCCTGACACAAATCGATTGTGTGGAACCCAGCATGTTTTACAGCAGAACTCATCTCTACAGATGTAAGTGTACAGCTCTTTAAGCAGGCAGGACATTTATAATGTGCTCTTGACAGATAACGTTATCAGGTCAGCCCACGATGATCACATGACCTGCAGTGTGCCTAAAGCTTGATTGGTCAAAACAAACTATCAGACATCCAAAAACGTTTTCAGTTCACAGTGCCAGTAGTAGTCATTTCAGAATTTCAAGAACCAGGATAAATGTTTCATATTTCCAGTTGCGGACTGAAAGGTAAGTCTTACACCCATTTAACAAACATCTAAATGTGATGTAATTGTGACTGTAGACTGGGAAAAAAACGATTCATTGGATTTACTAATTTCTTAGGGTGAGTAGTTGCAAATTCAATTCAATTCAGCTTTATTTGTACAGTGCTTTTACAATGTAGATTGTGTCAAAGCAGCTTCACATAAATGGTCATAGTAAATTGGAACAGTGTAGTTTAGTTTTAAGTGTTTAAGTTCAGTTCAGCTTAGTTCAGTGTGGTTCATTAATCACTGCTGAGGGTCTAAACACTGGAGAGCAAATCCATCGATGCATAGCTCTCCCGATCCCAAACTATGCAAGCTAGTGGCGACAGCGGAGAGGGAAAAAAAACTTTACTAATTGGCGAAAGTGAAGAAAAAAAAAACTTGAGAGAAATCAGACTCAGTTGGGCGCGACCGTTTTAATTTTAATTTTAATTTGGGCGGAGGCTGGAAGCTGGCCTCAGCGAAGACTTGTCTGTCCCTGGAGCGTCACAGGAATCAGTCTCATGCTCTCCACTCCTCCATGACCACCCCAGCAGCTGCTCAGGATACGGCCTGGTCCAGGATATGGAAACCTTGGGATCATCTCGTCTCTGTTCTTGGATCGAATCAGTGACTCTGGATAGTCTGAGTACCTCGGGATGAGTATCTCCAGGTGGAAATGGAGAATAAAGAGAATAATTAGCGTAGCTGCTGTTCAGTGTATATAAACGAGATGCAGAAACCAGTGTGGAAACGAACTAAGTGTATGCTTTACTTAACAGATAGGTCTTTAATCTAGTTTTGAACTTTGAGAGTGTGTCTGAGCCTCGGACGTTATTAGGAAGGCTATTCCAGAGTTTAGGAGCCATAACCGAGAAAGCTAGACCTCCTTTACTCGACTTTATTATTCTAGGAGCTACCAGAAGCCCTGAGTTTTGAGATCTTAAAGAGCAGGTTGGATTGTAGCGAGACAGAATGAAGGTGGAGTTTCTTGCTAGCTGCAGACACCACAGCAGGCAAACAATGTATATGGGCTGAATTTAAACAAACAAGTTAAATTGTACATCACTAAATTTCTTTTGTTTACATTTAGCCCATATCAATTGTTTGCAACCACTTACCTTAAAAAATGAGTAAATCCAATGAATATTTTTGTCAGTGCCTTCTAGCACTGCTGCATGCACATCCTTTAAAAAAAGTACTGCAGGGAATAAAAAACATGTTCTAGTGTTACATTTCAGCTTGAAATTCAGCCTGAGTCTGTTATTTAGATTTTTTTCTTCTTCCTTGAAATTAGCTTTAGATTTTATCCAAATTTCCTGTTTCTATATACAGTTGAAGTCAGAATTATTAGCCCCCTTTGAATTTTTTTTCTTTTTTAAATATTTCCCAAATGATGTTTAACAGAGCAAGGAAATTTTCACAGTATGTCTGATAATATTTTTTCTTCTAAAGAAAGTCTTATTTGTGTTATTTCGGCAAGAATAAAAACAGTTTTTAATTTTTTTAAAACGATTTTAGGGACAAAATTATTAGCCACTTTAAGCTATATTTTATTTCACTAGTAAACAGAACAAACCATCATTATATAATAACTTGCCTCATTACCCTAACCTGCCTAGTTAACCTAATTAACCTAGTTAAGCCTTTAAATGTCTCTTTAAGCTGTATAGAAGTGTCTCGAAAAATATCTAGTCAAATATTATTTACTGTCATCATGGCAAAGATAAAATAAATCAGTTATTAGAGTTGAGTCATCAAAACTTTTATGTCTAGAAATGTGTTGAAGAAATCTTCTCTTCGTTGAACAGAAATTGGGGAAAATATTAAACAAGGAGGCGAATAATTCAGGGGGGCTAATACTTCTGACTTTAACTGTAGCTAATAAATAACCTTTAATCAGTCTGCTTGTGTATGTATGCTGGCTGCATATATAGCCAGACATATGAATAAACATTTCATGGTTTTCTCCCCAGCAGGATGCTCTTTACTCTTCTCCTGTGCTCCGTCTTTGCACATGTCGGCTGTGACTCCTGCAGGTGCGTGACTTTGCCCTCTAAAGGTGTGCATGTAAACTGCAGCTTGCAGGGCCTGAGGATCATCCCTCGCCTTCCTGCCCGCACCACAGAGCTGCTGCTGCAGAATAACCTGCTGACCACCATTACTCCAGGACAACTAGACATGCTCCACAACCTCAGGCTGGTTAATTTATCCAGGAACCCTTTCCACTGTGACTGCCGTATCCTGTACTTAAGACAATGGCTGAAGATGAATAAAGCAGTGTCTGTGATGCCAACGTGTGCCAGTCCTCCAGAACTTGCCCAAAAGTCCATCGATGAGCTGACCGATGCTGATCTCCCTTCCTGTGCTTCTGATCAATGCTCTGGATTGGCTTATAATGCCATCTTATGCTCTCTGCTTTGCATTCTCATCGGTTTGCTGCTGTGGTGTGTGCAGCTAGCAAGAAACTCCACCTTCATTTTGGGAATTGATGAGAGACACACTGGATTTGAGGTGGAATCTCTTCGATCACGCAAACCCAAACACAGAATGAGGATGAGGTACAGTATTGGGTCAGGAACCGATGACATGGACAAGCCTTTACTCAACATGGACATTCTGCCTCAGATACTGGACGTCCTGCACAAGCAACACAACATTAAGATTAAAGTACCATGAAAAAAAAAAAAACAGTTTACTGATCATTTTACTTGTGTATAGTGTATTATTATTATTTTATTTGCACATTTGTTTGACAAGTAAAACATGGACTGATGTTTCTGTAAACTCATACAGTTTACGTTTAGACAAGAGACAAAACTTACTGTTTTCTGTTTCAAACCTTTATGAGTTTCATTCTTTGGTTGAAGACAAAAGAAGTTCGGTTGAAGACCTTAAACTATTGACTTTCATTGTTAGAAAAAAAATTATATGGTGCCTTACATTTTTTTGCTGAATCAAATGAACTTTTCTAGTCATCTCAACTTATATCAATCACTTTCACCTCCTTAAATTATTGTTAAAGCAGTTGGTATTTTATTATTATTATTATTATTATTATTATTATTATTATCATTATTATTATTACTGTTATTTTTATTATTATTCTTACTATTATTATTATCATTATTATTATTTTATTATTATTATTATTATCATTATTATTATTTTATTATTATTATAGTTGTTGTTGTTATTTTTATTATTATTATTATTTTATTATTATTATTGCCAGCATGAGTATATTATAGTTATCACGTTATTAATAATTCATCATACTGTTAGTTAAATTCTTCTTTTTAATATTATTCTTTACTTTGGGTTTGTATAATTTGTATATTAACATTATAACAATAAAGTTTTTTTTTTCTTCCTTATTATTCTCATTGTTTTTGTTTGCTGCACTTTATTTTTCAACTTCCTTTTTTTCTTCTACTCCTCCCCTTCCTTCTGTTTTTTTCTCTTCTTTTTTTCCTCTCTTTCCTCTTCTACTTACTATTATTCATTCATTAATTAATTCGTTTGCTCATTTTCTTCTCGGCTTAGTCCCTTTATTAATCCGGGGGTCCCCACAGCGGAATGAACCGCCAACTTATCCAGCACCATTTTATGCAGCGGATGCCCTTCCAGCCGCAACATCCCAGAGAGTGTTATTCACACACATACACTATGGACAATTTTTTGCCTACCCAGTTTACCTGTACCGCATGTCTTTGGACTGTGGGGGAAACCGGAGCACCAGGAGACTAGGTTTAGTACTTGTAATGTAATGTAATGTAATGTGTGTATTTTATATAGCACATGTATTGTGTATGGCCATACACCAAAAGCGCTTCACAATCATGAGCGGGGTCTCTCCACACCACCACCAGTGTGCAGCATCCACTTGGATGATGCGACGGCTGCCACAGGACAACGGCGCCAGTGCGCTCAGCACACACCAGCTATTGGTGGAGTAGAGAGACAGTGATAGAGCCAATTCAGTGGATGGGGATGATTGGGAGGCCATGATCGTAAGGGCCGATAGAGGGACTTTGGCCAGGACACCGGGGTTACACCCCTGCTCTTTCACGAGAAGTGCCATGGGATTTTTAATGACCACAGAGAGTCAGGACCTCGGTTTAAAATCTCATCCGAAAGACGGATATTCAACACTTGAATTATTCTGGTGTTGTAATTCTATAGTGATACTAATAAACCCACAATACTGTAAAGGCTTTCTACAACTATCAGTAGTAACTACAATTACTAATTACATCACAGTTTACTGCTGTTAATTAAACAGTAGCTTTAGCATTCATTAGCAAACTGTTGTAAATACTATAGTATACACTTTAGTATGGTGCAGTTTTACTAGGCTATGAATTACTTGAGTATTTTGTCATGTGGCAGTTTGTACATTTCTCCAACCCGCTGTCATAACTTTTGGTTTTAGTAATCTAAGGATTGCAAAACATTTTCAAAATAACTATGAGGTTTAGTCATTTTTCAAACTCAATTAAAACAGACCTCTGTCTTCTGCTTTCTGTCGGGTCTTTCCTACTACTTCCGCCATCTTGTGGCTGAATAATATACACGGAGATACGTATTTGGTTAATTCTTCAACTACGGGCACTTCTATGACCTTTAATCATATATATATATATATATATATATAAATTCCTCTTTCTTTGTCAAACTAACAATGAAACCTACTTTTAGAAAATGTACTACTTTTCTATTTCTATTTTTCAACCTCCTTTTAGGTGTCAAAATCGCCTAAAATTGGGTGTTTTCCTTATCACACACCCAGAGTTTTAAACTTCTACAATAAAAATAACATTTTAAAATATTATTTATCTGGTATCTATTCATGTATCTTAATTAAGCACTAGTGAAATTATTTAAATATTTTAGTTATTAATGTGAGACTTTTATCAATATCATTTTTTATACAAAGTATAGCTGTCGCACAGTATGCAGTGTCATTTCCACCACAACACTGTATGTCACTTTAAAATGTTTGTGTGGAAGATTATTTAGGTGGTTTCTATGAAAATAAAGTCATCTGAGAACATGTTCAAGATGGAGGGAATTTAATTTTTATCAACAACACTTGAAGAAAAATCAAGGTAAACATTGCTTGAAAAGGAAATATCATTTATTCTATGGCATTTCCAAACATGCTGTAGCCTACCTTCAAAGATGATTTTAAAAACCGAACAAAATTAAGGTAAGAGTGTTTTGTATACATGAAAGGCTAGTATCAACTCAAAGCTTAACAATAAACTGTAAAAATGTCATTTTAACAAACTGTAGAAATGTCATTTCCACCACTGTCATTTCCATCACCACACACATTTAAAAAAATATATAGGCTACTTAAAAAGTTCTCATCAAACATTAAAAGTGTATTCACAATGTATGAGTTCATGCTCTATTCAATAAACAAATTCAGTTTATTTTCTAATAAGCTCTTAACCAAATAAATTTTAAATTTAAGAGTGTGACAGGTGTACAATTCAGCATACAACTCATCAATTTCATCGACAAATGTATGATTATTATATATATATTGTGGAAAGATTGGTTAAACTAGATACAAAAATGATCTTAGACAATGTTTGTAGGCTATAATTTATTTCATTTTGAAATAAGCTGTATATTGAGATGTGGTGGAATTGACATTTATTCAGTTCACGATGGAAAAAAAATGTTTCTCTTCTTATCTAAGTTTGTCCTCTTACAGATCTTAAAACTAGACAAACTGTTTAAACTTATGAGGCTGTGTTACTTTAATTTTGAAATTAAAGTAAACTGCCCATACTTGAAGAATGGCCCATTTAAAGTATTACCACATTTGAAATAGCATAAATGATGAGGAATACAGAAAGAAAATTGCGCCAAACCAATAAAAAAAAAAAAAAAAAAACTGTAACTGCTGTTTTTGAAACAGTATCATACTGTTCTCATTGAATGGTTGGAACATTGCATTACAGGTCTGGAGTGGTGTAAATCTGTCCAATAGATGTTTTTCAGTTAAGTGTGGTTCCTCAGGGCTCTATCTGGCCCCAACCCGGTTTTCTCTTTACATACTGCCTGACAGTACGAGCATTATTATGATGACACACAAACGTATCTTCCCATTAAATAAAATTCAAATATTTTGGATAACCTCTTGGCCTGTTTTTATTCATTTAGAAAAAGTAATGCATGCCTTCATCTCTTCAAGAGTGGACTACTGCAAATCTTTTTATATTGGGATTGGCCATTCAGCTGTCTCGGTTAAAATTCAAAATACACATAAATAGGGTCATCTTTGGCCTGTGTTGCGTTCACTTCATTGGTTGCCAGTGCACTACAGAGTGGTTTTAAAAAATGTACTTCTTGCATACAAATAATTAATCAGCTTGTCTGGATGCAGGCCTGGTGCAAAGGCAATCTAAAATTCATGCAATTTTTTTAATGGGTTCACCTAACTCCACCCCTCACAGTGACATCACTAGCTCCATTGAGTGCATTGTGTCTGACATTGCATTGCTGGGAGATGCAATCTCAGCTTGCGTCATAAAAGCTGCATCCAGATGCTATTGAATATCTAAGCTCCATATTACCTTTCTTCTACCCTTTTGACCGAGCACCATGCAACCAGATCATCAAATCAGAGACTTTTGTTGATTCTCAAGTGTAGGCTAAAATATAGGAGCTTTCTCTGATGCTGCGGCCTTCTAGCCACAACCAGTCACTTGGAAACACCCATACACTCTCATTTACACTCACGAACAAATTAGCTTACCCAATTCACCTATACCGCATGTCTTTGGACTGTGGGGGAAACCGGAGCACCTGGAGAAAACACAGGGAGAACATGCAAACTCCACACAGAAATGCCAATGATTCAGGCGAGGATCAAACTAGCGACCCTCTTGCTGTGAGAAAACATCGCAACCCACTGTGCTACCTTTTTTTTTCTTTTTTTTACTTATTTTACTTTTAAATGAGTTTTTGTGGGGCACATTGGTCAACTAGGGTCATTTTCAATTGTGCTATATAAATATGGTGATATTTCATCTTATTATTTATATTAGTGTATAATTGTGTTTTGACATTTGCTTGTTTGGTGAATGAAACTAGCCTGTGATTTTATGGTGTTTGTGTATGAGTAAAGTAGTCAACATTTGAAGTCTGACCTAAGACGAACCAGACAAATCAACAACAAAACGTATTTATATAATAGTATATTTATAGTATATTATATTTATAGTTAATGTCTGATTCAGTTTTTTTTTACAAACTTTATGCATCTACAAAGCTGAGCTGCTCAAGGCACCTCTTCAGTGCAGCAATGAGAAATTCAATTTAATATAGTGCTTTTTACAATCTAGTGTATACAACTAAACATGGGTGGAAAATAAAGGAAATTAATAATAAGAAATAAATTCCATAATACTTAAAATTTTGGAACTGGATTGTTTTTTACCGGGATCAACTAAAATATATAGAGAAACTAATCTAACTCTCCAAAATTCAGAACTTGAATGAATGAATTGAATGAAGACAAAGCGGCAAAAAACAAGACCTGTGTTGAGGACTAGTCTTGTTGAGCTGTTGTAGTCATGTAGTACATTTTCCAAAAGTGGATTAGCCTTACACCTATGGAACTTTATGGGTTAATTATACAAACAGGCTCCCCTCAACACACATGCAAATTTCACCTCATTGAAGATACCAGTATGTCTATCTTGTTCCCAACAGGGCGGTGCACTCATTTGCAAATGTCTCTCTTGTTGACGTGCAGAATAACAGGATTTTTGTGCGCACTCTCACCTTTGGTTTCATCCATTTTTTAAGCCAAAGGTGTGTCAGAAACCTGCCCTGCCATTCCGCTTTCTGTTTATGAGGTGTTTTGTAGATCACATCAGTCTTCTCATATAAACAGTGCAGATTTGAACCGTTATAAGCATCCGTTAATTAAGCTTCCATATTTTGTGTTTTCTGTGAATTGCATTACAGGACACAGATCTCTGCTCTGTCTTTTGATGTTGAAAATTCAACCAACAAAGTGACTTTAATTGACATTTTACTATGTTGAAATAGTACTTTAAAAACAATATAGAGAGAAATAAGTCCTTAAAATAACAGAAAATTTACTGGTAGTTTATTATAGGGTTTTTGTACCATAATATATAACAACCCAGACCTCCAATCATAACTTTACACTATCACTTTAAACTATTATTATTTTTAATTTCGAACTTTTCAAGTTGGAAGAAAGATCAAGGTCCCATAATGCAATTCAAAAGCATAACAAAATGGGAAAAAACATAAACATGACACAAATAACAGTTTGTATAAAATACCTTAGTATATTACACAGATAACCATTAATTTATGGTTTTGATCATTTCCTAACTTCCCTATTAAGACTTTTGTGACTATTAACATCAAATGATGGCAAAACGATTTATTCAGATTTTTTTTTAATTATGAAGGTAAACTTTAAATAAAATAATGGTTTATTCATTTGCTATAATAATTTAATATTTGGATTACAAAAAAAGGCTGGAAATCATACACTTGAACCACATTTCTGATTTATATTTTGGAATTATTCAAAGGTATGTTGCACTACCAATTGTAATTAAATACATTTGCAATAAAATTAATTTAATTCTTATTATGAACATTGATTTGTCACCTTTGCTTTAGTGGGAATATACCATATTAATGGTTTAGACTCGAATGAATGTTCTTAGTAGTAGTTATGTAGACAGTTTTTTTAGTACCCAACTACTAAAATACAGTAATAATCATATATATATATATATATATATATATATATATATATATATATATATATATATATATAGTGCTCAACATATACAAGTACTCCCCTCACAAATTAGTCAGTACTGAAGCCAAATTTGGAGCTTATCTAACAAAATAACTTACGACAACGGTCCAAATACTAGTACACCAAAAATTATGTGATAGAAAAATAATACATACAAATTTAAAAAAAAAAAATGTCAATATTTTGCTAGAATTTAATTGTATTATCTTTTAACTTCTAAATATATTTGGTGACTAAAATATTATTTTAATAAATATATCAGTTTTGTTTAAATGCACCACAACACATTGCCTATATTCAAGGAGAAATGAAAGAGGATCAAAAAAAGTCCTTAGATCATAATGGGTGATTTAATGAAGGATTTTGAACTTATTTAAATATTGACTGTTTACATACGTAAAAAAAAAATATTATTTTCTAAAAATCTTATTTTATTATGTATTTTTTGTTTCCCAGTGATAGGTTGCAGCTGGAAGGGCATCCGCTGTGTAAAACAAATATTGGATAAGTTGGCGGTTCAATCCGCTGTGGCAACCCCAGATTAATAAAGAGACTAAGCTGAAAAGAAATGAATGATTTTTTTGATTAAAGTCTACTTATTCTTTTTTTAACTTGTTTTTCTAAAGCAATGACTCAAGAACTCAATCATGAATGCAGGCAGACTCCCCATCCTCCTCCAGCTTTATTGACAGTTTAAAATTACATATCTATGTTCTAGGACTTAAGTTGCAATTTTCTTTCGACTTAAAAACTGAGTACAAGCAATGATATTCTTACAGTAGTCCAAGTGATATTGTACAAAAATATCTGATTTCTGTGAAAACATTCTTTTTTCTTTTCTTTTCTAATTCCACATGTCCTCTATTTTTTTCTGGATAACTTAAGGTAGAAAGGACTAAAATTTACTCTGGAACTTCCATTAACAAGCATCGTTTGCTGAATCTGCAAACATCATTTTTTAGGAACAGAAAAAGGCAAAAAAAAAAAAAAGGAAAAATCAAAAGGCATTATTTCAGTTATTCAACTTAATCCCAAATATCAATATAATATTTTCATAGTAGACACGCTCTTTGCTGTGAACTGCTAGTGGGGACCTGATCTTAATGGACTTCCTGCGATGAAAATGGTTTTTGTCTGTCCTCTTAAGCCAGCTTACATATTTCTCCATAGAACCACAAACACAAAAAAATAAGAAAACAAAACACCAGAATTGATCCTTCACCCAACTTTTCTCTTACATTTGGTCTGAGGTTCACTTCTGTGATACCAGACATCCCATGTGGCTCTTGATGTCCCAGTATTGGATCTTTTCACCAGCGGCATTGAAAGGGGTCCTTTAACAAAGCGTCTTACAATACACCTCTACCTAAAAAAAAACATTTTGTTTTAAACGCAATAAGATATTTTTCCACCCCTTTTACTTTATAACGAAGGAAAAACAAACTCATATCTGCTCACTGGCCCGGGAAGGCCTCTGTTTGCCAGCTTTTGGCCAATGAAGAGGATTCAGAGAAGAGAAACAACCATCAATCAGGAAAGGAGGAAGTGACAGAGGAAAAGGAGCTACGCAGACGCTTCGATGCTGCAGTCTCTCGCCAGATGACCGGTCTTGCCGCAGTTGTAGCAGTTCACCTCAGTGGCCTTGCTGCACTGCACCGCCACATGTCCGATTTCACCACACCTGCAGATTAAAAGCAGTTTTTAAAATAAGTTTACCAGAGTTCATGTCACTCCAAATTTGCTGAATGGACCTCCTTTCACATTTTACAGGTTGCTCAGCAACGGAAGTCATCATAGTGGGGTAAATTTAGGTCTGGGCAATAGGGTCTTTAAAAAAAGTATTATGGAAGGGTATCAACCTATATGATTAGGTTAAGCATAAAATATATATATATATATATATATATATATATTTTTTTTTTTTTTTTCTTGAAATGGCCTTGATAGCTGACATTTAAATATCAATTCAACAAGAGCTATTTAATAATTGCATACAAGACTTCTATATTAATAATATCAATTGAACTCATGATTTTTTCCAAAGCGATGTATTTCTCTTATTTTGTGCCGTTTACCTCATCATGAAATAATTTCATTATTTTGTGTTTTGTCTGTTCATATAAATTAGCGGGTTATCTAGTTGGTTACAGTTTATAGCTTTTATTTGCGTCGGGCTGCTGCATCTGGTAGACTGCTGCACTAAGTTAGAATACTAGAGTTTTGTTAGTGTTGATATTTATGGTACCTAGTACAAGGTTCATACAGATTAACTACGAAAATTCCATGACTTTTCTATGACTTTTTCAAGACTTTTAGGTCATTTTACATGACCTAATGTTTCAGGCAATGTCTACATATGCATGGTAAAAAAACAATACATGTTCAAATTTATTACAGCATATTGTAAAATATGCAACTATCTATTTAGTTTCAATTCATTCATTTTCTTTTCCAGGCCAGGAAAATGCCATGAAAATTCCATGACTTTTCCAGGTTTTCCATGACCGTATGAACCCTGATAGTAATGAATGTGGCTGAGGCACATACTTTATCTGGAAAGGGCAATCTTGAATTCCAACATAAGTAACAGTTTCTTTCATATGTGCATAATGTCCATTATTTGTCTAGTCCATTCTCGGTGGAGAGCTCTGAATCATGCTGTTTTTCAGAGTGTGTGTTCATTTTAATTTCATAAATCGCAACATTTCTTTTTCCCTGCCATGTTGTGTTTTTATGGCAACTGCGTATTCAAACAAATAGATGTAAACTACATTTTCAAGTTTATCGATATGATCAATTTAATCGCCCAGCCCTAGGTAAACTTAGATCACAGTTAAAGGCAAAGAACAACAAATATATATTTTTCTTATATTTAGGAATATATATATTCCTATTTGCTAAACTATTAAAAGAAAAACTCAACGATAGTATTAAAACAACTTTAAAAAAAAAGGACAGCAGATAGAAGAGAGAACATTTACTGTCCTGCCCATAGATGCTGCATAAGAAACACCTTGAAAAAAAGGTAATTCTTTTTTTTTGTAATTTGATGCAAAGATGATATAGTAACAAAGTATTTCTTTATAAACGTACATGTTTAGCCATCTAAATATTATAGTATTTAGGATGCTGATTACTGATGGATGTATCAACCATCTTGTGAACAGGGTTTATTGTTTTTAAGGGGGAAAATGTTTTTCAAAAGATAACATTGTCCTCAGAAGAAAAAAATACAGTCTATAAGCAAACATGCTGGAAATATTGCATTGCAGTTGAAATCCGCACCTTCTTAAGAAAATTTAAATGAATTATTATTTACCTAAGTAAAGTTTTCAGTGTGGAAATAAAAATAAGCTTTGTTAGGAAAAACATGGCTTACCTGTAACACTTCACCTTGTCACATAATTTCTGGATGTGCCCAAAGCCCCCACAGGAGTAGCACTTCTGCTCGTTGGCATGGTCACAGTCGCGTGCCACATGACCAGCTTTACCGCAGTTATAACAACACTGCTCTCGCTCCTTTTTGGGTTCTTTACAGTCTCTAGAAATATGGCCACTCCGGTGGCAGTTGTAGCACGCTGTGTTAAACAAACAAATAAAAAAAACTTAATACAGCAGAGCAGGGCCGGACTCCTATTCAGCCCCAGATAAATATGAGAAGATTAAAGGGTAGCTAAATCTCTAACACTATTCTTTAAAACATCACAATGTTCTTTCCTGCAATATCTGAATATATAGTCTTTGCAAATTTCTTTATAGATATCCAGTTCTTAGTAATGGTGGTCACACAAAAAACAAAAATAAAATATGTACACCTACATAAGTAACCCAAACAGTATTATATGTCTTAACACTCACTTATGTCTTAACACTCACTTACTCAAGTGAGATTCGAACTCGGGTCGGTGGTCTTGTAACACAACGTACCGACCACTGGACCAGTGGGGCTGTTATGTTGGTGCGTTTGGAATAAGAAAGAAGTATTGCACTGTTATCTGCAAGACTCTTAACCACAGTATTACTTTCTATTGATGGCTTAATCTTTTTCTCCCCCTTTTAGATGTCTAATCAAGTTATGTCAGATTTATTAATTTGGTGAATTATTTGATTTTCATTGAGCAGGTGTAATATTCATTAATATTATTTATTCGAATTTTTATATTCACTAAGGTGCTGCTGCTTGGGTTTGAATGATAGTTACGTCATCATAACCTGCAGGCTGCATTTTGCTAACGGGGCTGCGGGAAAATAAATAAAAAGAGCAGAGCTGCGGCAAAGTAATGAATAAAAAGAGTGAAGATATGGTCAAATAAATAAATAAATGAAAAAAGTGTGATTGCTGAGAGTGCAAGCAGCTTGGGACACCAGCCCTCGTGGCCAAAAAAACGGACCAGCCCACCAGGAATTCTCCCGGTCCTCCCGATTAGCCAATCCGGGCCTGCGGCAGAGTAAAACACATTTAAATAGCTATCAATCAAAGAAAGCTCATCTTACCATCCTCAGTCTGTTCGCAATCTCTGGCGATGTGTCCCTGCTCACCACACCGGTAACAGAACAGATCTGCAGTAAGAGAGAGAGCGAGAGACAGCTGTTATTAGCATTTCTTTCACACAGATCCAGTCTATGATCTGATCGACCCATAAAAGGCTTAGCAGCCTATAAATAAATAACTCTTCTTAGCTTACCCTTTCCTCGTCCTCGGCCCCTGCCACGACCGCGACCAGCATTAGGGCAGTTCTTGATCCAGTGTCCAGAACGGCCACATCCAAAACACTCACTGGTACTCATGTCCATTCTGCAGGGACCAAGCAACAAACTTTGACTTCAGAATGCCAACCACTGAGTGCTAATCAGAAGGATGAAAGATAACCCAAAGACTGTAAAAATGCTGTAATTCAAACAAATTTGTGTTGTGAACATATGAAGGAATTAAAATTAACATATATTTTTACAAATTTAGGTGGATTGAACATAAAAATCAATCAAGTTGTCATGAAAAAAAACTCATAAACTGTTTTGTTTCAGCTCAAATTATATAAAAAAATTATATAATACCCCACCAAGAAAATTTTTTTTGATTGAATTTCTTAACTCCTAATGTCGCTAGTTAACACACTCAACGCATTTTTTTCAACACAGCTCATAATTTCTTAAATATCAGCCTCTACCAAAAAATTGATATGTTAATTTATGGAAAAAGCCGAATTAATACATATCCGCTTGTTAAGTGTGACGGTACGGGCAGCAGCTTCCACATCCAAGCGCTCTATCAAACAGTATGGGGACACATCATAAACATTAAGAAACGTTCAAAAGGCACTGTAATACTTTCGAAAATCACGATTGCAATGTATACTAATCAATGACTTATATCCAATGCCCAGAATTTTATACATTTTTCATAAATTATTACAATTTTGGTATTTGTGATGCAGCAAGTTCAGATACTGATGTGTTTATATAAAGTTCACTTTTAAGTGTGATTTGACTAAAAAGTGTCCATAAACAAATATTTTCATGACTCAAATGAGTAGCGGCTTGGACCCGGAAACAGAATTCCATACGTCACAACTTAACAAGCGGATACTATCAAAAATCAGAAAATATGAAGTGTAAGACCAATTTATTTAAAAACAAATTTTCAAAATAAATCATTTTTGAATACTAAAATCACCGTTATTTGTTTAAGTATGCCATAAAACAGATCTGATTCTCATTTAACATGTTTTTGGTTTTCGGTAAAAACATGGTCAACCACTTGGTAGAGCGGCAGTCAAAGGGTTAAATAACTAGTTTGAGTTTTGAGTGTAGGTATGCATGACTAAAGTTCAGCAGTTTCTTTATTCATGCTTAGTGTAATCTATTTTGACAAAATAAAAATTATTTTCAGTGAAAACTCACATAAGACACTGAAAAGTCTGCCCTATCAGTAAAGTTAATATCACTGTGATTAAACTGCATACTATGTGCTTTGCCAACACATTAATGACACTCAATTTAGGTAATAGTAATTATTTCAACAACAACAAAAAAAATTAATATAAGGAAAAACAGGAATAAAGAAGTTTCCACACTCATGAGGATCTACTGTAAATGGGAAGGTTGATGGCACATGGCACATGTGTCCTAGCACCACGGCTACAGCTAAAGACTGACAAATCTAGCAACTAACAGGGTCGTCACTGAAAAAACACCAGCTCTAAACGCTCTAAAACTACTAAAAGCATTTCAGCACACGATTTTACAAGGAGTTTAACATCCATAGATCATATTTAACAGTTATACTCATCATAACGTGACGTTTCAGGCGGTGAAAACACAAAAAAATAAGAGCAACAACTGTTGTTAGTGATATACGAGCACAAAAGGAAATTTAAGTCAGAAAGATTCTTATAATTTTACGTTTTTGTTGATGTTTAAGGAAATCCACATGCAAACGCTCCAGACCTCAAACCTCAACACTGGGCCTCTTCGTGCACGTTTACACTAAAGTATCACGAAATACATCGAATGCCATCACTAGTCTGCCGTGGTGTGCGTTTTTATATCTTGCTGTGAGTTTTACATTCGGAAATGCATTTGTGCACGTGCACTTATAAGAGACTTTCCCGCGCAGGCATGAGCTGCAGCAGGCCTCAGCTAGCTGAACGCAAGCGATTACACACACTCACTGCGCACACGGACCATGCAATCAACACAATCAACGAAG
The DNA here is from genome assembly GCF_052040795.2 of Danio rerio. Taxonomy (NCBI): domain Eukaryota; kingdom Metazoa; phylum Chordata; class Actinopteri; order Cypriniformes; family Danionidae; genus Danio; species Danio rerio. The sequence continues at coordinate 4,718,775 of NC_141043.1, forward strand.
GTATAAAATAAGTAAATGAGCCCCGTCTTAAAATGAACAAAAACAATGTTGTAATCGAGAATTTAAAGACAACAATATGTGAACTCACCTAAAGCTGAACACTAGCCTGTTAGCTGTGACTCACTGCTGTTTACTCCTCCCTTCGACACTGCGCATGAATCCACTGAGCGACAGAAACAGTGGCCAATACGAAATCGCGATTTAGAACGGGGCAGCCAATGAGGAGGGACTGCCTGGAGACACCCCTCCTTTCTGACCAATCACTGGGCGAAAAGACACACACTGTCCTGCCCAAAGAAACATCACTGTTGAAAGTGCCCACTGCCCAGAATGGAGATTTTTTTTTTGCAGTAGTCATACTGCTTATAGATTGTTCTGTTTCACAGACCACTTTTGCATTAGGTGTGTATTTTAAGTTCAAATAGATACCACAACCTATCAGTTTAGTTATGAGGGGCATCTCAAATCATTTTAACAACAATGACTTCGACAAATTGCCTCTTATTCAGTTTGCTAGCGTTGAGTATCTGCTTCCTGTTTTTATTTTTGGATTAAAGCAACCCACAGCAGCAGGTCTGGGATCAGTTTTTCCTAGTCATTTAGACCAGTGGATCTCAAACTTTTTTCCCCAAGTGCCACCTCAGACAAAAATGGTCTCTTCAAGTACCACCATAATGAGCAGTATTGAAATACAGCAGCCTAGTAAGCCCATTAAAGTAGCTACTGCTCTGTACAGTTCAAAAATGTGGCAGATTAATTCCTATTAACGTTATTAGGAATATTTATTATTATCATCCGCTTTTAACATTATAAATACTTTGAACATTAACACTGTATGTGCTTATATGTAATAAAAAAAACAAACAAAATGTCAACGTTTACATTGAAATAAAAAAGCTGTGCATTTAAAAAAAAAAGTGAATTTAATAGTTAAAAATTATAGGCTACTGTTCTTAAAAAGTAAAAAAAAAAAAAACTACTTAAATGTAAAGTAATGACATATAGTCGCTTATCCATCTAGGGATGTTGCTTGGACCTCGTAAATATTGCCTATATGTCATCACATTGATATGCAAATCGTTTTGCATAATTTTTAAAATATATGTACAATATGACATTTGATTCCTCCGCGTAACACTAGTGGTACAGGTACCCCAGTTTGAGAACCACTGATTTATACCTTGTCATCTTAAATCCTTTTTCTATTTCTTATTTCTTATTGGAACAACCTTTTTGATGATATTAAATGGTCATGCATTTGTTTTTTAACAAATAAGATTAAAGAAGTATCTTTAAAAATTATTCACATATTTTATTTATTTAAATTTTTTTTAACCAAAATTAAAAAATGACATTATTGTGTCTTGCTCTTTTTGTGAGACTTCATCTGAATCTGTTGCTCACTTGTTTTGGGAATGTCCCTTTGTTAAATCGTTCTGGTCTGTTGTTAATTCTTTAATTGTCCAAAAGGTTTGTGGTGATTTTTCTTTAAGCTATTGACATGTTGTTTTGGGGTTTTATGTTAAAGAAAAACAATTCCTTAATTCAACTTTTTGCATAAACCTCATTTTATATATTGGAAAGTTTTTTATACACAAATGCAAATATACTCAATAGAGGTAAAGCTGGTTTTATATTCGCACATTCGCTCATTTAGCAGTCTCTTTATTGTTTACCATGTTACTTTTAATATTCGATCGGAATTAGTATGCAAGTATGACTTGAAAACAACATCAAATATCTAATTCATGTGGTACTTTGATAGTCATTTGCTGCTAATATGATTTCCCTATTTAGAATTTGCAAAGAATACTTTTCTGAAATTAGATTATTAAGGAGAATGTCTGAATATCTGAATATAAAACCTACTTTATCTCTGTATATACTCAATGTAAGGCAAATTATTCATTTTTAAGCGAGAATTGGAAATGTATTTAAAAACCATCAAAGACTCTCACAACGAAAAAGCAATTCAAACTTATAAAACGTGCTTTATTTAATATTCTGCATTAATTTGTTTTATTTTTGTGATGTGCCCTCATTTGTATACTATGTCTGTCTTTTGCTTTAGCTTTATTACATTTATTTTAAAATTGATACATGTCTCTTGTTGCAAAAAATATATATTTGTATTGCTTTTACTATACTTCTATCAGTTTTGCATTTCTATTTGTTGTAATGGCCTGTTGTTATTGCAATAAAAGTTTTTCTAGTCACCATCACCTTTTAAAGGGATAGTTCACCCAAAATTAAAAAATCAGTCATTGTTTACTCAACTTTTACTTGTATCAAACCTGTTTGAGTTTCTTCTGTTGAACACAAAAGAAGATGTGCAAAACTGAAACCATTGACTTCCTTTGTATTTGTTTTTCCTACTATGGAGGTCAATTGTTACAGGTTTTTAGCTTTCTTCGAAATGTATTCTTTTGTGTTTAACTGAATAAAAAACTCATAAAGGTTTGGAACCACTTGAGGGAGAGAAAAAAGAGAGATAAAGGTAAAGCTGGTTTTATATTCGCACATTCATTCATTTAGCAGTCTCTATATTGTTTACCATGTTACTTTGAATATTCAATAGGAATTAGCATAATAGAGTTTAAGTTGGTTTTATATTCACACATTCGTTCATTTAGAGGTCTCTATATTGTTTACCATGTTACTTTGAATATTCGATTGGAATTTGCATGCAAGTGTGACTTGAAAACAACATTAACACTGTTTATTTAACTGTGAACAATGTTGTACTTTTGATAGTCATTGGCTGCTATTATCATTTCACTGTTTAGAGTTTGCAAATAATACTTTTATGAAATTATATTATTAAGGGGAAAGTCTGAATGTGCGAATTTAAAACCAACTTTACCTCTATAGCATCCAAGTATGACTTGTAAACAACATTAACACTAATTGACTGTGAACACTGTTGTACTTTGATAGTCATTTGCTGCTAATAAGATTTCCCTATTTAGAATTGGCAAAGAATACTTTTCTGAAGTTAGTTTATTAAGGAAAATGTCTGAATATTCGAATATAAAACTAACATTACCTCTGTAATAGAGAGTATATTTTTATTTGGGGATGAATTATTCTTTTAAAACAATAAGAGGAGACAGCTCCCGGTTCTTGCTGTTAGGCATTTAGTAATAATACAGAAACAATGTTGGGTTTGGTTTTAGCTCCGCATGCTCATTTTCCCTGCTCTGAGGAGCGGACAGTCTTGGTAAAATAGCAAATCCACACAGTGTCGCCTACTGTATGCATCGAATCACGAAAATTAATACCTTAAGAGCCCAAGGACCGTTCGACAATTTCAACAAACTGCATTAACAAATTTGTCCATATATTAGTCGAATTAAAATGGCTGTAAATAAACACAAATAATAATATTAATTACTCAGATTCACATGTTATGTAGTACTTGACAAATAATTTATCTTCTATTTTTTATAAATACAATAAATTACACAATTTCATTTGCCACAGTCAATATGTATTTAAAAATGTGCATTCATCAAAATGTTCATTTTAATTGTTGTACATTAAATCGTGCCGTTTTAAGTCAGCAGCATGAATACCCTATTTTTAAAAATGTATTGCAAGATTAATTTATGATTAAGAGCGTTTAGATATGCATTATGTCTTATTCAGATTGATTCAGGGGTGTAGATTTAGCATGGAACGAGGGGACGAGTCCCCACCAATATCCCAATAGTATCTGGATGCAGCCTTTATGATGCAAGCTGAGATTGCATCACTCAGCGATGCAATCTCAGAGACAATGCACTCAGTGGAGTGAGTGACGTCACTGTGACGGGTGGGGTTAGGTGAGAAAATTAAAAAGCATTGGATGCAGCTCAGATTGCACTGCACCAGGTCTGCATCCAGACCCCTCTCCAATATCCACAGACTTCTGAAATGTCCCCACATATAATTTAATTTGCGCTGTCAATAACATAGACATGCAAAAAGGGTTAAATCACATTCTATTTTCAATAATACCTATATATGAGACATGTTTCATCTGCACTATAGCTAAAATAAACAGAAGTCTTTATTAAACTCTCTCTTTATCAGTTCATAAATATTCCTTTAACATTACACAATTTATTGTATGAAGAGAGGATTAATTACTAATATATTTTAATAGCATTAATATTATATAATTTGGGGATTGAATTCACCAGTCTTCATCAATGTCAAGAGCAAACCTAAACCCTTGGATTGATTCAATCAATTAATTAATGTGTAACAATTATGAGTTTCATTTAAGTTTGTAAAACTTTATGAACTACTAAAATCGTTGTGTGTGTGTGTACTCTATGTATTTTTTTATTTATTTATTGGAAATACAAAATCCAAATAAAACAAAATGGTGTTCAACTTTACAAATTATGTATCACACATAGAAAGCTCAACACAAAATAATATACAAAAAATGTAAATTACAAAAGTCATCCATGTAGTCTGTGTATGTGTTGTGTTTTTTTTTTTATTGCATATTCATCAGGAACAAACATACAACAAAATACAACATATGAAACACAAAAAACTAAAATAACAATAGTAAAAACAAACAAAAAGACCCCAAAGATAAATAAAAATGAATTAATTTATTACACAAAGTTTAGTGTACAGCATTTCTACATCCAATGAATTAAAGAATTGACAGGGGAATCAAAAAAGTGTCATAATAATTAATTACTCTGTCTATGTTTTATTTTTATTTTTTATTAAAGAAGGAAAATATGCAACCACAATCAGGAGATCAATATAAGAGAGATACATAAGCGTAAAAATACAAACTACATTAGCTGCAGAAAGAAAAAAGACTAACAAAACAAAGGAAGGGGTAAGTAAATTACAATAAAATAAAATAAATTTCTTAGCTATAATACAACATTTGAAGATACAACATAAATACAACATTTCTTCATATAGAACCAAGAATCTGACACATTTTTGTTGTTTCACATATGGAAAGATCTGAGCAGTGAGTCAACTTCCATCAAAAAATGTCGAAAAGTAGCGACTGAAGCCATGCATTTTGCTTATATGTGTACATTTTTTTCCCGAACAAGATAAAAAAGTTAAAAATAAATTCTTTAGACTTATGTGAAGAGTATGAGTAATAACAAATAATGCCTTTTCAACTAAAAGAAGGAAAGAGTGTTTAACAATAGAGGTCAAACCAAAATTTCACACATACAAAATTTATGTATTAAAGTTTTATCATCCTAGAAATGTAATAATAAGCATATTCGTTTAATTCTTCAGCAAATAAACCGTATTGTTCCTCGAGGCACAGTTCATTGGGCTGCATTAATTAATAATATAGATTGGAGAAAAGCTTTGGTTGTTGCCTCATAAATACTTCCTTCCTAATAAAAGTAAAGAAATCCACTTTAAAATATTGCATAAATCATATCCGGCTAACTCATTTGTTTCCAGATGTATTGATATTCTGAGTTGTTGTACTCGGTGTATGTGTGTGTGTGTGTGTGAGTGAGTGAGTGAGTGAGAGAGAGGGGGATGATGACGTCATCGTAGTTTCTCCAGGTTATGGCGGAGATGAACTCTTCAAACTTTCTGTGGTGAGTGTGTATGGCTGCTGAAAAGCATTATAAGATGTTGGTTCGTAACGGTCGGTTTTGATTACTTTTCACCTAGTGACAAGAATATCGTAAAATGTTTACAGAGCGTGCTGTTTGATAGGTTGAAGTAGAAAAGAAATAGGGCCGCGGATGTTTATAGCCCGAGTAGCTGCTCGGCAGTTCCTTCAGCTTTTCATCCTAGCTACTGTATTTCTAAAAGCACGCAATGTTTGCCTCGCGAATATTAAAGTTGTAAAGTGTTTACATCCATTCCGATTATGTCGTATGCTCCAGACTTCTGTTTGTTATGAATCGCTTCTGCGCACTGCGAATAGACACAAACAGTTATCTGTGCTTAACCTACACACTGAATATATGCGCTGCACACAAGTCAAACATCAAACGCGCATGAGACTGACGTGTTTATATAGTTGTAGATTGTTTAACGAAATAGAAACTCTACAGTCACATTTTCCGTTATGCGACATGTGTGTTTGTTTGACAAACCTACTTGTAATTTTGACAGCTCATGTGGTTTTACTATAATTTGACTTGAAAACTAGAAAAAAAGACGCATTGTTTACACCAAACGTTTCTGTAGTTGTGAATAGTTGTCAGTACAGCTGTGTCAGTACAACTCTATTCAAATGTTAACTCGTTGAAGTGATTTATGATTTCATAACCTCCAGGACTCAACACTAATTGATGATGATGGTGATTATATTATTATTATTGTTATTATTTTTATTATTATTATTATATTTAAGATCATACATACTCAGCATAAATGAGCACAGATGTGTCTTTTAATTTAATATGTTCTACAGGATGCTTTACAATAATATATTTGTGCATTAGATTAGTACCAAAGCCAAAACTGAACCTAATCTAGCCAAAACAAAACAAACAGAAATTCACTGTCTAATAATTAGTTACCCAATTTAATATGTACATAAATATTAATAAAATACAAAGCACTTTTGGGTGAAACAGTGGCACAGTAGGTAGTGCTGTCGCCTCACTGCAAGAAGGTCGCTGGTTTGAGCCTCGGCTCAGTTGGTGTTTCTGTGTGGAGCTTGCATGTTCTCCTTGCGTTCGTGTGGGTTTCCTCCGGGTGTTCCGGTTTCCCCCACAGTCCAAAGACATGCGGTACAGGTGAATTGGGTAGGCTAAATTGTCCGTAGTGTGTGTGTGAGTGTGTGTGCGGATGTTTCCCAGAGATGGGTTGCGGCTGGAAGGGCATACGCAGCATAAAAACTTGCTGAATAAGTTGGCGGTTCAATCCGCTGTGGCGACTCCGGATTAGTAAAGGGACAAAGCCGACAAGAAAATGAATGAATGAAAGCACTTTTCAAAAACTAATAATTACAGGTCCAGCATAAAAAAAATTGCTAAATAAGATGCAAAATATTGTATTTCAAGATTGCAAACTTTCTCACGATGAACTAGTATTACTGTAAAGTGTATTTTGTGACATTTCGAAACAATAGAGAATATTATGAAACAATATGAGTAAATTAGAACTAAAACAGGACTAAATCTATTTACTTTGTGTAAATCACTGTTTCTCTTGCTCTATATGTTGTTACAGAATTGTATGTATAGGTTGTTTTCACATGACATCATTGATGACACATGAAAATAAATAATGTTAGTGTAAACGGTGGTGCATTGTGATGGTGTACAGGGTTCAACGATAAGGACATTTTCTATTGGCCCGACTGGACCTGCCAAAAAAATCACTGACCCCAAATAAATAAATAAATAAATAAATAAATAAATAAATAAAAAATGGCTATTTCTTAGCCACATATTTTAAATAATGTGCCAAAAATAATGTCTGTAAATCTAGAATTTAAATATTTAAAAAATGTTAAAATAGTTAGCAGTAAAATACAGAAGTATGGAAAGTGTACAGGTATTTTATTGCAAAACAAAAGGTGGCTGGGATCAGTTTATTGTACGGAGCGCGTCTGTCAGTCCGCGCTTATACATGCATTCACTGGTTCAGATGTTGCATATGAAAGGCGACAATCAACGCACAGATTTAATGTAAAGAAAGTGGGATAGAATGGTAAAATACGGGAGAATTTCGGCAAAAACGGGAGGGTTTACATGAATAAAGTGAACAGGAAGTGTTTGTGGAGAAACAGTTTTGCGAGGGATCTCAAAACATCTTTGCAAGATAACGAAAATCTTTGCGAGAGAACGCAAAACATTTTTGCGAGAGAACACAAAAGCTTAAAAATATATATTTTCCTCCCACCCATTTTTTTCATTCTACCCATTTTTTTTTTACCCAGCCAATTTTTTTCTCTCCCACTATGTCCTTTTCGGGTCTCCGTAGGGGACAACTTAAGTGTTTTTACAAATTTAGGTGGATTAAATATGAAACATTTAGGTTCACTTAATCGATTTCGGTTGGGACAACATAAAGAAATTGTGTGGAACCCTGCATTTACAGTGTCCATATCATATATTGACATAAATTTCTGACTCAATTCATTATTTCTCAAACATGTTCAATCTATCAATGAATTACTCAGCTTTTCTTAATTGATTTATCCAGAACTTTTTTCTTCTTTTTCAAACCACTTATTTAAAATGAGCTGAAACAACACGATTCTTGAGATTTTATTGGGACAACTTAACTTTTTTTATGTTCAATCCACATAAATTTGTTGAAAGTGTTAAGTCGACTTAATCGATTTGTATTTGGACTACATGAATGAATTGTGTGAAACCCTGCATTTTTACATTGTAACTGTATTTAAATATCTTGAAAATTAAAAGTCATCTCTTTACATTTTCTAAAATTTAAATTTTGCATGACACGTAGCAAATTTTGCATGGCAGAATCAGGTCGCCTGTCGATAGGACACAGTGTTAGGTTTTCAGCGCCTACACTCAAAATAATTCTGCATAAATTTGCAGATTTGCTAAATTCTGAGCAGAAATGGCCAAAAAAAACCCCCTGCAGATTCAGTATTGCCCTGCATAACATAAACAAATTGACCAGTTTTCAGAGAGTCACACAGTTTTGTTTCTGACCGCTGTTTCTCCAGACGCGTGTGCCAGAGGGTGTCGTAATGGAGCAGCTTCAGGGAGCATGGAGAACCGTCACCAACGGGCTGCTAACTAAAGATTCAGTGTTTGAAAGCTCCTACGTGTCTCCTGTGATCAAATCTCCTGCGCCATACCAGAGCCGCTCTTCAGACGACTCCAAAACCAGCCGCACCATCCGAGTCTTCCTTCCCAACCAGCAGCGGACAGTTGTAAGGAGGCTTTTTAGATTTGTACTTCAGCTGTAGGGGGACAGCTTTTTAAATTATTTTTTAATAAACATATATATACATTTATATATATATATATACATACAGTTGAAGTCAGAATTATTAGCCCCCCTGACTTATTACACTGCTTGTTTATTTTTTCCCTAATTTCTGTTTTATGGAGAGCAGATTTTTTTCAACACATTTCTAAACATAATAGTTTTAATAACTCATTTCTAATAACTGATTTATTTTATATTTGCCATGATGACAGTAAATAATATTTGACTAGATATTTAAGACACTTCTATACAGCTTAAAGTGACATTTAAAGGCTTAACTAGATTAATTAGGTTAACTAGGCAGGTTAGGGTAATTAGGCAAGTTATTGTATAACGATGGTTTGTTCTGTTGACTATCGAACTAAAATATAGCTCAAAGGGGCTAACAAGTTTGTCCCTAAAATGATGTTTAAAAAATTAAAACTGCTTTTATTCTAGCCGAAATAAAACAAATAAGACTTTATCCAGAAGAAAAAATATTATCAGACATACTGTGAAAATTTCCTTGCTCTGTTAAACATTGTTTGAAAAATATTTTAAAAAGAAGAAAAAAAATCGAAGGGGGCTAATAAGTCTGACTTCAACTGTATATATATATATATATATATATATATATATATATATATATATATATATATATATATATATATATATATATATATATATATATATATATATATATATACAGTTGAAGTCAGAATTATTTGGGCCCCTGTTTATTTTTCCCCAATTTCTGTTTAATGGAGAGAAGATTGTTTCAACACATTTCTAAGCATAATAGTTTTAATAACTCATTTCTAATAACTGATTTATTATATCTTCGCCATGATGACAGTAAATAATATTTGACTAGATATTTAATGTAGAAAAAAAAATCAAAAGGGGGCTAATAATTCTGACTGTGTGTGTGTGTGTGAGTGTAATTTAAAGGCTAACTAATTAACTAATTGACTTAGGTAAGCCTTTAAATGATAGGTATTAGCTACAACTGCAGCATTTAGTGGTCAAAATAGACATTGATACAGACAGTAAAACTGATGCTAACGCTGATATGAGGCAGTTTTGTTACAATCTTTATAAGTTTGTGCAGGATGTAAAGCTAAGTCTTTCGGAAGACAGTATCTCAATTTATTGTAGACTCAATTTATTGTGAACTTTCACATTTACAAACTACTTCCATCAGTTAATGCATAAAAGAGGCACCTTAAATATCATTTTAAGATTTGGTGGATGACATTTTCAGGCTGTCTTTCAAGCACTTGCTGCAGTTAAAGTAAAAAAAAGTAGTAATGTTTAAAAGAATGGGAAGTGAAAGGCAGTTAAAAGCAGTACATGTGTATGGTCTTGTGTGTGTTTATGTCCACGCTCCCTCTGAAGGTGAATGTGCGGCCAGGCATGACGCTCCACAGCTGTCTGATCAAAGCGCTGAAGGTTCGAGGACTCCAGCCGGAGTGCTGTGCTGTCTTCAGTCTCCATCCTGGACAGAGAAGGTCAGGTCAAGTTCATTTATTTATAAAGCACTTTAAAAACAGCCACAGGCTGACCAAAGTACTGCATATAACACCAAACTACATGTAAAAAAAAATACTTAAAATCATGAAAATAAAAATCCAGAAGATTAACAGATTAATAATACGAAACAAAGGAATGCGTATGATATTAATAAGCCAGATTGAACAGATATGTGTTTAAAAGTGGTTTAGTAATGATAAGCGAAGGTGTCACTCTAATCTCATGTAGACGATTGTACCATAATGCCAAGTTCAGACTGCATGATTTTAGCCATGATTTTGACTCGCTGACAGGTTTTGAGAAATCGCCGAAATCGGTGCTCGTGCACGTAAGTGATAATCACACAGTATAAACTAGAGATCTGCGCAGGACTAAATTTTGAATCCCGCTTCCGCCCGCACCCACCAATTTTTAGCCCGTACCCAACCGCTCCCGCTTACATTTAGCATTTGTTGTCCTGCTGCCCGACCCGCCCCGTTTTCTACCCGCTGTGCCTGATCCCGCTAAAGAGCGGGGTGGAGAACAAAACCGAAAACCACCCAGCTATACAGAGTCCAGACAGCCTATAACAAGCTGTCTGCATACACACACACATAAGCACCAAGCACACACACACAGACAAAGCTCTCTCTCTCTCATTCGCGCGCACACGCACTAACACACACACACACACACACACACACACACACACACACACACACACACACACACACACACACACACACACACACACACACATAAGCACCAAGCACACACACAGGCAAAGCTCTATCTCTCTCATTCGCGCGCGCACACACACACACACACACACACACTTCTCATTCGCGCGTGCGCACACACACACATACTCACACACAGCAACAAACAAGCTAAACACAGCATCGCGCTATTTCATTTACACACATACATACGCTCGGGAGTCGGGAGCGATATTGCTGGACGGCCCGCTCCCGTCCCAAATTAAACCCGTTACCGACCGCTCACACGATGTATTCGGAAATTTATTCAGGAGCACAAGTGTCTGTTTGACGTTTCATACAGAAATTTAAAAAAAAAAATTGAGGAGAATTTACTAATTCCCTTCAAACACAGGTCAGCAAAAAGGTGAATTTTCTACCCCATTAAAGGCTTCTTTTTCGTTATGTAGTTAATAACAAAAGATATATGACTTGTTTTTGGCTGTGAGACGTAGTTTGGACGAAGTTGTCGGCGATTCTTCCTATTGTGAAGTCATGCAATGTGAAAGCCCCTGTTGCCGATCCATCTTGCAGTTTATTGTTTTAAAGAAGCATTGAGGGATGATTGATATTTGTGACAATGCACATAGCCATAAACTATGCCAAATGGACATCCTCAAAGACAGAACTCAGGTAAGCTTTCAGAATGAAAACATGTTACGCAGTTAAGCCATCATCTTCAGAACCACTAATAAAAGGTACCAGACAAGATTTGTTTATGACTAATTCTGACCCTGCACTACCATTCAGATGCCACAGCAGAAACTGATACTCAATTAAAGCAGCAGCTATTTTGCAATTATCTATTGTCCAATTTTAATGAGCCTGTGCAAACTGTAGTCTCAGAATCCTAATAATTAATTCCGTGTGACTTCATGGCCTGTTGGCAGTTATGAATGCTGTGAGCAGTCCAGTCATTAATATGAATAACTACTCGGGACGCACATCAGATAAACATTTACCATACACAGTGTGAACAGTAAGTCATTTAGATTTGGTTCCAGTCAGAGGCACAAATAATTGAATTTAAACTAACAGCATGCACAATGATTCAACAAACTGCTCTAGCTTCATCTCCTGAGCTAACGTCTGTTTTTTGTTTGCAGCAAGAAGTCTCGCATGGAGTGGAGCACAGACTCTACTTCACTCATTGGGGAGGAACTTCTCGTGGAGGTTTTAGACCATGTTCCTTTAACAACACACAATTTTGTGAGTGCTACAGTTGTTTGTGACTACATTTTATCTTTCTTGACCATCTCTTTTCATAGTTAAAGCACTGAGGTTCCTGTATATATTTTATTTTATTTTCAGGTTAGAAAAACATTTCTCAAGTTGGCTTTCTGCGACATATGCCAGAAGTTCCTGCTGAATGGTTTCCGGTGCCAAAGATGTGGTTACAAGTTCCATGAACATTGCAGCACAAAAGTGCCCACTATGTGTGTAGACTGGACTAACATCAGACAACTTCTGTGAGTCTCTCTTCTATGAGTTTCATCCTTTATTTAGGAATCGCTTTTGTAAAATTGATTCAGCGATTGTTTTCTCAAGATTTACTGTCCATTTATAAACAATCGATTTGATTTGAGATAAGATTAACTGCAATATTCATATCATTTTGCTGAGGAAAGCTCCAAAATGTTCACATCAGTTTCAATTAAATTATATTAAATTCATCTTTTTTTCTATCGCTTTCACTATGTAGACTGTATGGTGGCCCAGTAGTGCACAACATATTTCTTCATAGCAAATTAACATGCAACTTGACTGTTGCATAAAATTAATAGGTTATTTTTATGCAACAAGCAAGTTTAACGAATTTTAAATAAAATTTAAAAAATGAAAGAGGGCAATGCAGTGGCGCAGTAGGCAGTGCTGTCGCCTCACAGCTAGGTCACTGGTTCAAGCCTCGGCTGGGTCAGTCGGCGTTTCTGTGTGGAGTTTGCATGTTCTCCCTGTGTTCGCGTGGGTTTCCTCAGGGTGCTCCGGTTTCCCCCACAGTCCAAAGACATGCAGTACAGGTGAATTTGATCGGCTAAATTGTCCATAGTGTTTGAGTGTGAATGAGTGTGTGTGGAAGTTTCCCAGACATGGGTTACAGCTGGAAGGGCATCCACTGCGTAAAAAAACATGCTGGGTAAGTTGGCAGTTATTCCGCTGTGGCGACTCCGGATTAGTAAAGGGACTAAGCCGAAAAGAAAATGAATGAATGAATGAAAACGAAAGAGCTAAGGACTAAAACCAGCTAACATTTTCTTGAATAAACCGTGTTACAGTGATGTACATGTGTACAAATATCTAATGTCCGAAAAAGCCTTTTTTAGAGGTGTTTTGACAGTTCAGAGCCACCATACAAGCGAAAAGCTAAATACAGATAGTATTACTTTAAAAAATGCGGCATAGATTCTTCCTACTTGCCGTTTTAGATTCTTTTGAACACATGTAGCTGCTGCTTGTCAATCAGACATTGCTTCATTGCGGGAAAAATGATTGATGAAAAGTTTATGATAAACCGCAGATTTATGATTAAGGGTGCAGATTTGCCCTTGGAGTCAGATTTTGATACAAAACCTGAGCGTTGAGCAGATGACTTTACAGACAAACACAGAGCATAATATAAAGACAGACAGGCGGTGAGTTGAGAGCCCCTACACTGAATTCACCTCCCCCCTGCTGCTGTGTGAAGGTTGTCAGACCAGTGTGTGTGTGTGTGTGTGTGTGTGTGTGTGTGTGCGGTGACAACCCTCATGCACGCTCCTTATAATCAATATGAATATTCCAATCAAACTGAATACAATCTTACATCAACAACACATGGCAACGCGTTGATAAGAACAAACAATCTTAGTAGATTACAAACAACCCAACGAGTTGTTTAGCACGTGTGCATCGCTACTGTTTTGTTTACACATGTAATATTTTTTCCTGAGGGGATTTAAACCAAAATACACAATGACACTCAATCAAACATATCTACAATGATAAGGAACATGGCTACTTACTGAGTTATTAATGCACAGCAACACCACATGAAGAAAGGACGGACTTTGAAGTAATAAACAATGTGAGAAGAGCTTCATTATAGTGCACTGGACAAGTCTAAACAAGTTCTGCCCACACGTGGGCGAGACAGGCAGTTCTGTACAATTACGTAACTTATCGGCTTAAAGATATCGGCCTAATTTTGACACCAGACCGAGGACGATAATCTTAAAAATAGCATTTATCGGCCAATAACAATATGGCCACCGATATATCGTGCATTCCTAATTCAGTTTAATACAAGTGTCACCACTGAAGGCTGATGCAATGGAAAATAAAATCAGAGGAGTTTGGGTGTATTGGAATGAGTAAATAACCAAAGAATAGATATAAAAGAGGCCACTGTTGTTTTTTTTTCCATATTCCATATGTTGTTTTTTGCCAACAAGTCTGTTGCTACCATACAGTCTATTTTTAAATGAGATTTGTCTTAGGAAGTCATTTTGGCCGTGCACACAGAGCTTATTTCCCCATTCAGTCAGTTATTTCTGGGGAAAGATGGGTCACTGGTTCTTAGTGCTGGTTGCCAAGTAATGTTAATGAATGACTCCAGCACGATGTGCACCGCCTGCTGCTACTCTGGCTAGGTGAGGTCCACTTCCAGAGTACTTTAAGCTTGATTTGATTACAGGATTTGATCTGGCAGGAGACGAACCACACATGCTTTCCTCTGAATTTACATTTCTAGTCAAAAGTAGCTTCCATTGATCAAAGAAAGAGGTTGACGATGTTTAATGTTTTGCCTCTAAGTGAACAAAAAAAAGAACTGTATTAAGAACTTCATGTATATTGGGATCTTTTATATGCATAACTGTGCTAAATAAGAAGGCCTAAAGGCATAGTTAACACCAAAAAGGATGTTTACTCATTATTTACTCAACCTCATTTTGTTTCAAACCTTGAGTTTCTTTCTTTCTGTGTAATACTAAATAAGATATTTTGAAGAATGTTGGTAACCTTATCTTCCAAAACAAATACTAAGGAAGCCTTAAGTGAAGTATTTCTTCAAAATATCCTTCTTTCAACAGAAAAAAGAAAGTCAAATGTTTTTAAAACGAGTAAAGGGTGAGTAAATGATGACTAAAGTTTCATTTTTTTGTAAACCATCCCTTTAAAAGGCTTAATTACACTAAACAACCCTACTTTAGAACAAATTGGGATTATTTGAGAATGTCTGATATTAAACATGAATTAATGAGTGCTACGTTGTTGACAGATTGTTTCCGACCCCTGGTGAAAGTGGGGCTCCATCTCTACCTTCACTCACATCTAGGAGAATGAGGGAATCTCTGACAAGAATCCCCAGCAGGTAAACACTGCCACTGACATTTGAGATTATATGAAGAAACTGATGTACACTAAATGTACACACACTGTTCAAGCCTTGTTAAGCCAAGATGAATATATAAGCCATGAAAAAACATCCCATTTTGGTGTTATTATAAAATATTGATGAAATATTGTTTCATTATAATATACATTTAAATACAGTGTAAATTCACTCATGTTGATCCTGGACCATCATCATCATTTAAATACAGTGTAAATTCACTATTGTTGATCCTGGACCATCATCATTTAAATACAGTGTAAAATCATTATTGTTGATCCTGGATCATCATCATCATTTAAATACAGTGTAAATTCACTATTGTTGATCCTGGACCATCATCATTTAAATACAGTGTAAAATCATTATTGTTGATCCTGGATCATCATCATTTAAATACAGTGTAAATTCACTATTGTTGATCCTGGATCATCATCATTTAAATACAGTGTAAAATCATTACTGTTGATCCTGGACCATCATCATCATTTAAATACAGTGTAAATTCACTATTGTTGATCCTGGACCATCATCATCATTTAAATACAGTATAAATTCACTATTGTTGATCCTGGATCATCATCATCATTTAAATACAGTGTAAATTCACTATTGTTGATCCTGGATCATCATCATCATTTAAATACAGTATAAATTCACTATTGTTGATCCTGGATCATCATCATCATTTAAATACAGTGTAAATTCACTATTGTTGATCCTGGACCATCATCATTTAAATACAGTGTAAAATCATTATTGTTGATCCTGGATCATCATCATCATTTAAATACAGTGTAAATTCACTATTGTTGATCCTGGACCATCATCATTTAAATACAGTGTAAATTCACTATTGTTGATCCTGGATCATCATCATCATTTAAATACAGTGTAAATTCACTTTTGTTGATCCTGGATCATCATCATCATCATTTAAAAACAGTGTAAACTCACTATTGTTGATCCTGGATCATCATCATTTAAATACAGTGTAAATTCACTATTGTTGATCCTGGATCATCATCATTTAAATACAGTGTAAAATCATTACTGTTGATCCTGGACCATCATCATCATTTAAATACAGTGTAAATTCACTATTGTTGATCCTGGACCATCATCATTTAAATACAGTGTAAATTCACTATTGTTGATCCTGGATCATCATCATCATTTAAATACAGTGTAAAATCATTATTGTTGATCCTGGACCATCATCATTTAAATATAGTGTAAATTCACTATTGTTGATCCTGGATCATCATCATTTAAATACAGTGTAAATTCACTATTGTTGATCCTGGACCATCATCATCATTTAAATACAGTGTAAATTCACTATTGTTGATCCTGGACCATCATCATTTAAATACAGTGTAAATTCACTATTGTTGATCCTGGACCATCATCATCATTTAAATACAGTGTAAATTCACTATTGTTGATCCTGGGTCATCATCATTTAAATACAATGTAAATTCACTATTGTTGATCCTGGATCATCATCATTTAAATACAGTGTAAATTCACTATTGTTGATCCTGGACCATCATCATCATTTAAATACAGTGTAAATTCACTATTGTTGATCCTGGACCATCATCATCATTTAAATACAGTGTAAATTCACTTTTGTTGATCCTGGACCATCATCATCATTTAAATACAGTGTAAATTCACTATTGTTGATCCTGGACCATCATCATCATTTAAATACAGTGTAAATTCACTTTTGTTGATCCTGGACCATCATCATCATTTAAATACAGTGTAAATTCACTTTTGTTGATCCTGGACCATCATCATCATTTAAATACAGTGTAAGTTCACTAATGTAGATCCTGGACCATCATCATTTAAATACAGTGTAAATTCACTATTGTTGATCCTGGACCATCATCATCATTTAAATACAGTGTAAATTCACTATTGTTGATCCTGGACCATCATCATCATTTAAATACAGTGTAAATTCACTTTTGTTGATCCTGGACCATAATCATCATTTAAATATAGTGTAAATTCACTATTGTTGATCCTGGACCATCATCATCATTTAAATACAGTGTAAATTCACTTTTGTTGATCCTGGACCATCATCATCATTTAAATACAGTGTAAATTCACTTTTGTTGATCCTGGACCATCATCATCATTTAAATACAGTGTAAGTTCACTAATGTAGATCCTGGACCATCATCATCATTTAAATACAGTGTAAATTCACTATTGTTGATCCTGGATCATCATCATCATTTAAATACAGTGTAAATTCACTAAAGTTGATCCTGGACCACCATCATTTAAATACAGTGTAAATTCACTATTGTTGATCCTGGACCATCATCATTTAAATACAGTGTAAATTCACTATTGTTGATCCTGGACCATCATCATTTAAATACAGTGTAAATTCACTAATGTTGATCCTGGACCATCATCATTTAAATACAGTGTAAAATCATTATTGTTGATCCTGGACAATCATCATCATTTAAATACAGTGTAAATTCACTATTGTTGATCCTGGACCATCATCATCATTTAAATACAGTGTAAATTCACTATTGTTGATCCTGGACCATCATCATCATTTAAATACAGTGTAAGTTCACTATTGTTGATCCTGGACCATCATCATCATTTAAATACAGTGTAAATTCACTATTGTTGATCCTGGACCATCATCATCATTTAAATACAGTGTAAGTTCACTATTGTTGATCCTGGACCATCATCATCATTTAAATACAGTGTAAATTCACTATTGTTGATCCTGGGTCATCATCATCATTTAAATACAGTGTAAATTCACTATTGTTGATCCTGGATCATCATCGTCATTTAAATACAGTGTAAATTCACAATTGTTGATCCTGGACCATCATCATTTAAATACAGTGTAAAATCATTATTGTTGATCCTGGACCATCATCATTTAAATACAGTGTAAATTCACTAATGTTGATCCTGGACCATCATCATTTAAATACAGTGTAAATTCACTATTGTTGATCCTGGACCATCATCATCATTTAAATACAGTGTAAATTCACTATTGTTGATCCTGGATCATCATCATCATTTAAATACAGTGTAAAATCATTATTGTTGATCCTGGACCATCATCATCATTTAAATACAGTGTAAATTTACCAATGTTGATCCTGGACCATCATCATTTAAATACAGTGTAAAATTATTATTGTTGATCCTGGATCATCATCATTTAAATACAGTGTAAATTCACTAATGTTGATCCTGGATCATCATCATCTTTTTAATACAGTGTAAATTCACTAATGTTGATCCTGGACCATCATCATTTAAATACAGTGTAATTTCACTATTGTTGATCCTGGGCCATCATCATCTTTTAAATACAGTGTAAATTCACTATTGTTGATCCTGGATCATCATCATTTAAATACAGTGTAAATTCACTATTGTTGATCCTGGATCATCATCATTTAAATACAGTGTAAATTCACTATTGTTGATCCTGGATCATCATCATCATTTAAATACAGTGTAAACTCACTTTTGTTGATCCTGGACCATCATCATTTAAATACAGTGTAAATTCACTATTGTTGATCCTGGACCATCATCATTTAAATACAGTGTAAATTCACTATTGTTGATCCTGGACCATCATCATTTAAATACTATGTAAATTTACTATTGTTGATCCTGGACCATCATCATCATTTAAATACAGTGTAAATTCACTATTGTTGATCCTGGACCATCATCATTTAAATACTATGTAAATTTACTATTGTTGATCCTGGACCATCATCATTTAAATACAGTGTAAATTCACTATTGTTGATCCTGGACCATCATCATCATTTAAATACAGTGCAAATTCACCATTGTTGATCCTGGATCATCATCATTTAAATACAGTGTAAATTCACTATTGTTGATCCTGGACCATCATCATCATTTAAATACAGTGTAAATTCACTTTTGTTGATCCTGGATCATCATCATCATTTAAATACAGTGTAAATTCACTTTTGTTGATCCTGGACCATCATCATTTAAATACAGTGTAAACTCACTATTGTTGATCCTGGACCATCATCATCATTTAAATACAGTGTAAAATCATTATTGTTGATCCTGGACCATCATCATCATTTAAATACAGTGTAAATTCACTATTGTTGATCCTGGACCATCATCATCATTTAAATACAGTGTAAATTCACTATTGTTGATCCTGGACCATCATCATTTAAATACAGTGTAAATTCACTATTGTTGATCCTGGACCATCATCATCATTTAAATACAGTGTAAATTCACTATTGTTAATCCTGGACCATCATCATCATTTAAATACAGTGTAAATTCACTATTGTTGATCCTGGACCATCATCATTTAAATACAGTATAAATTCACTATTGTTGATCCTGGACCATCATCATCATTTAAATACAGTGTAAATTCACTATTGTTGATCCTGGATCATCATCATCATTTAAATACAGTGTAAATTCACTATTGTTGATCCTGGACCATCATCATTTAAATACAGTGTAAATTCACTATTGTTGATCCTGGACCATCATCATTTAAATACAGTGTAAATTCACTAATGTTGATCCTGGACCATCATCATCATTTAAATACAGTGTAAATTCACTATTGTTGATCCTGGATCATCATCATTTAAATACAATGTAAATTCACTATTGTTGATCCTGGACCATCATCATTTAAATACTATGTAAATTTACTATTGTTGATCCTGGACCATCATCATTTAAATACAGTGTAAATTCACTGTTGTTGATCCTGGACCATCATCATCATTTAAATACAGTGTAAATTCACTATTGTTGATCCTGGACCATCATCATCATTTAAATACAGTGTAAATTCACTATTGTTAATCCTGGACCATCATCATCATTTAAATACAGTGTAAATTCACTATTGTTGATCCTGGACCATCATCATTTAAATACAGTGTAAATTCATTATTGTTGATCCTGGACCATCATCATCATTTAAATACAGTGTAAATTCACTATTGTTGATCCTGGATCATCATCATTTAAATACAATGTAAATTCACTATTGTTGATCCTGGACCATCATCATTTAAATACTATGTAAATTTACTATTGTTGATCCTGGACCATCATCATTTAAATACAGTGTAAATTCACTGTTGTTGATCCTGGACCATCATCATCATTTAAATACAGTGTAAATTCACCATTGTTGATCCTGGATCATCATCATTTAACAACAGTGTAAATTCACTATTGTTGATCCTGGACCATCATCATCATTTAAATACAGTGTAAATTCACTATTGTTGATCCTGGATCATCATCATCATTTAAATACAGTGTAAATTCACTAATGTTGATCCTGGACCATCATCATCATTTAAATACAGTGTAAATTCACTATTGTTGATCCTGGACCATCATCATCATTTAAATACAGTGTAAATTCACTTTTGTTGATCCTGGACCATCATCATCATTTAAATACAGTGTAAATTCACTATTGTTGATCCTGGACCATCATCATTTAAATACAGTGTAAATTCACTATTGTTGATCCTGGACCATCATCATCATTTAAATACAGTGTAAATTCACTATTGTTGATCCTGGATCATCATCATCATTTAAATACAGTGTAAATTCACTATTGTTGATCCTGGACCATCATCATTTAAATACAGTGTAAATTCACTATTGTTGATCCTGGACCATCATCATTTAAATACAGTGTAAATTCACTAATGTTGATCCTGGACCATCATCATCATTTAAATACAGTGTAAATTCACTATTGTTGATCCTGGATCATCATCATTTAAATACAATGTAAATTCACTATTGTTGATCCTGGACCATCATCATTTAAATACAGTGTAATATCACTGTTGTTGATCCTGGACCATCATCATCATTTAAATACAGTGTAAATTCACTATTGTTGATCCTGGACCATCATCATCATTTAAATACAGTGTAAATTCACTATTGTTAATCCTGGACCATCATCATCATTTAAATACAGTGTAAATTCACTATTGTTGATCCTGGACCATCATCATTTAAATACAGTGTAAATTCACTATTGTTGATCCTGGACCATCATCATCATTTAAATACAGTGTAAATTCACTATTGTTGATCCTGGACCATCATCATCATTTAAATACAGTGTAAATTCACTATTGTTAATCCTGGACCATCATCATCATTTAAATACAGTGTAAATTCACTATTGTTGATCCTGGACCATCATCATTTAAATACAGTGTAAATTCATTATTGTTGATCCTGGACCATCATCATCATTTAAATACAGTGTAAATTCACTATTGTTGATCCTGGATCATCATCATTTAAATACAATGTAAATTCACTATTGTTGATCCTGGACCATCATCATTTAAATACTATGTAAATTTACTATTGTTGATCCTGGACCATCATCATTTAAATACAGTGTAAATTCACTATTGTTGATCCTGGATCATCATCATTTAAATACAGTGTAAATTCACTATTGTTGATCCTGGACCATCATCATCATTTAAATACAGTGTAAATTCACTATTGTTGATCCTGGACCATCATCATCATTTAAATACAGTGTAAATTCACTTTTGTTGATCCTGGATCATCATCATCATTTAAATACAGTGTAAATTCACTTTTGTTGATCCTGGACCATCATCATTTAAATACAGTGTAAACTCACTATTGTTGATCCTGGACCATCATCATCATTTAAATACAGTGTAAAATCATTATTGTTGATCCTGGACCATCATCATCATTTAAATACAGTGTAAATTCACTATTGTTGATCCTGGACCATCATCATCATTTAAATACAGTGTAAATTCACTATTGTTGATCCTGGACCATCATCATTTAAATACAGTGTAAATTCACTATTGTTGATCCTGGACCATCATCATCATTTAAATACAGTGTAAATTCACTATTGTTGATCCTGGATCATCATCATCATTTAAATACAGTGTAAATTCACTATTGTTGATCCTGGACCATCATCATTTAAATACAGTGTAAATTCACTAATGTTGATCCTGGACCATCATCATCATTTAAATACAGTGTAAATTCACTAATGTTGATCCTGGACCATCATCATCATTTAAATACAGTGTAAATTCACTATTGTTGATCCTGGATCATCATCATTTAAATACAATGTAAATTCACTATTGTTGATCCTGGACCATCATCATTTAAATACTATGTAAATTTACTATTGTTGATCCTGGACCATCATCATTTAAATACAGTGTAAATTCACTGTTGTTGATCCTGGACCATCATCATCATTTAAATACAGTGTAAATTCACTATTGTTGATCCTGGACCATCATCATCATTTAAATACAGTGTAAATTCACTATTGTTAATCCTGGACCATCATCATCATTTAAATACAGTGTAAATTCACTATTGTTGATCCTGGACCATCATCATTTAAATACAGTGTAAATTCATTATTGTTGATCCTGGACCATCATCATCATTTAAATACAGTGTAAATTCACTATTGTTGATCCTGGATCATCATCATTTAAATACAATGTAAATTCACTATTGTTGATCCTGGACCATCATCATTTAAATACTATGTAAATTTACTATTGTTGATCCTGGACCATCATCATTTAAATACAGTGTAAATTCACTGTTGTTGATCCTGGACCATCATCATCATTTAAATACAGTGTAAATTCACCATTGTTGATCCTGGATCATCATCATTTAACAACAGTGTAAATTCACTATTGTTGATCCTGGACCATCATCATCATTTAAATACAGTGTAAATTCACTATTGTTGATCCTGGATCATCATCATCATTTAAATACAGTGTAAATTCACTAATGTTGATCCTGGACCATCATCATCATTTAAATACAGTGTAAATTCACTATTGTTGATCCTGGACCATCATCATCATTTAAATACAGTGTAAATTCACTTTTGTTGATCCTGGACCATCATCATCATTTAAATACAGTGTAAATTCACTATTGTTGATCCTGGACCATCATCATTTAAATACAGTGTAAATTCACTATTGTTGATCCTGGACCATCATCATCATTTAAATACAGTGTAAATTCACTATTGTTGATCCTGGATCATCATCATCATTTAAATACAGTGTAAATTCACTATTGTTGATCCTGGACCATCATCATTTAAATACAGTGTAAATTCACTATTGTTGATCCTGGACCATCATCATTTAAATACAGTGTAAATTCACTAATGTTGATCCTGGACCATCATCATCATTTAAATACAGTGTAAATTCACTATTGTTGATCCTGGATCATCATCATTTAAATACAATGTAAATTCACTATTGTTGATCCTGGACCATCATCATTTAAATACAGTGTAAATTCACTATTGTTGATCCTGGACCATCATCATCATTTAAATACAGTGTAAATTCACTATTGTTAATCCTGGACCATCATCATCATTTAAATACAGTGTAAATTCACTATTGTTGATCCTGGACCATCATCATTTAAATACAGTGTAAATTCACTATTGTTGATCCTGGACCATCATCATCATTTAAATACAGTGTAAATTCACTATTGTTGATCCTGGACCATCATCATCATTTAAATACAGTGTAAATTCACTATTGTTAATCCTGGACCATCATCATCATTTAAATACAGTGTAAATTCACTATTGTTGATCCTGGACCATCATCATTTAAATACAGTGTAAATTCATTATTGTTGATCCTGGACCATCATCATCATTTAAATACAGTGTAAATTCACTATTGTTGATCCTGGATCATCATCATTTAAATACAATGTAAATTCACTATTGTTGATCCTGGACCATCATCATTTAAATACTATGTAAATTTACTATTGTTGATCCTGGACCATCATCATTTAAATACTATGTAAATTCACTGTTGTTGATCCTGGACCATCATCATCATTTAAATACAGTGTAAATTCACCATTGTTGATCCTGGATCATCATCATTTAACAACAGTGTAAATTCACTATTGTTGATCCTGGACCATCATCATCATTTAAATACAGTGTAAATTCACTATTGTTGATCCTGGATCATCATCATCATTTAAATACAGTGTAAATTCACTAATGTTGATCCTGGACCATCATCATCATTTAAATACAGTGTAAATTCACTATTGTTGATCCTGGACCATCATCATCATTTAAATACAGTGTAAATTCACTTTTGTTGATCCTGGATCATCATCATTATTTAAATACAGTGTAAATTCACTATTGTTGATCCTGGACCATCATCATTTAAATACAGTGTAAATTCACTATTGTTGATCCTGGACCATCATTATTTAAATACAGTGTAAATTCACTAATGTTGATCCTGGACCATCATAAACATTTAAATACAGTGTAAAATCATTATTGTTGATCCTGGACCATCATCATCGTTTAAATACAGTGTAAAATCATTATTGTTGATCCTGGACCATCATCATCGTTTAAATACAGTGTAAAATCATTATTGTTGATCCTGGACCATCATCATTTAAATACAGTGTAAATTCACTATTGTTGATCCTGGACCATCATCATCATTTAAATACAGTGTAAATTCACTATTGTTGATCCTGGACCATCATCATCATTTAAATACAGTGTAAATTCACTATTGTTGATCCTGGATCATCATCATCATTTAAATACAGTATAAATTCACTATTGTTGATCCTGGATCATCATCATCATTTAAATACAGTGTAAATTCACTATTGTTGATCCTGGACCATCATCATTTAAATACAGTGTAAATTCACTTTTGTTGATCCTGGACCATCATCATTTAAATACAGTGTAAATTCACTATTGTTGATCCTGGATCATCATCATCATTTAAATACAGTATAAATTCACTATTGTTGATCCTGGATCATTATCATCATTTAAATACAGTGTAAATTCACTATTGTTGATCCTGGACCATCATCATTTAAATACAGTGTAAATTCACTATTGTTGATCCTGGATCATCATCATTTAAATACAGTGTAAATTCACTTTTGTTGATCCTGGACCATCATCATTTAAATACAGTGTAAATTCACTAATGTTGATCCTGGACCATCATCATTTAAATACAGTGTAAATTCACTATTGTTGATCCTGGATCATCATCATCATTTAAATACAGTGTAAATTCACTTTTGTTGATCCTGGACCATCATCATTTAAATACAGTGTAAACTCACTATTGTTGATCCTGGATCATCATCATTTAAATACAGTGTAAATTCACTTTTGTTGATCCTGGACCATCATCATTTAAATACAGTGTAAACTCACTATTGTTGATCCTGGATCATCATCATTTAAATACAGTGTAAATTCACTAATGTTGATCCTGGACCATCATCATCATTTAAATACAGTGTAAAATCATTATTGTTGATCCTGGACAATCATCATCATTTAAATACAGTGTAAATTCACTATTGTTGATCCTGGACCATCATCATCATTTAAATACAGTGTAAATTCACTATTGTTGATCCTGGACCATCATCATCATTTAAATACAGTGTAAATTCACTTTTGTTGATCCTGGACCATCATCATTTAAATACAGTGTAAATTCATTATTGTTGATCCTGGACCATCATCATCATTTAAATACAGTGTAAATTCACTATTGTTGATCCTGGATCATCATCATTTAAATACAGTGTAAATTCACTATTGTTGATCCTGGACCATCATCATTTAAATACAGTGTAAATTCACTATTGTTGATCCTGGATCATCATCATCATTTAAATACAGTGTAAATTCACTTTTGTTGATCCTGGACCATCATCATCATTTAAATACAGTGTAAATTCACTTTTGTTGATCCTGGACCATCATCATTTAAATACAGTGTAAACTCACTATTGTTGATCCTGGATCATCATCATTTAAATACAGTGTAAATTCACTTTTGTTGATCCTGGATCATCATCATCATTTAAATACAGTGTAAATTCACTTTTGTTGATCCTGGACCATCATCATTTAAATACAGTGTAAACTCACTATAGTTGATCCTGGATCATCATCATTTAAATACAGTGTAAATTCACTATTGTTGATCCTGGATCATCATCATTTAAATACAGTGTAAATTCACTATTGTTGATGCTGGATCATCATCATCATTTAAATACAGTGTAAAATCATTATTGTTAATCCTGGACCATCATCATCATTTAAATACAGTGTAAATTCACTATTGTTGATCCTGGATCATCATCATTTAAATACAGTGTAAACTCATTATTGTTGATCCTGGACCATCATCATCATTTAAATACAGTGTAAATTCACTATTGTTGATCCTGGACCATCATCATTTAAATACAGTGTAAATTCACTAATGTTGATCCTGGGTCATCATCATTTAAATACAGTGTAAATTCACTATTGTTGATCCTGGACCATCATCATCATTTAAATACAGTGTAAATTCACTATTGTTGATCCTGGATCATCATCATCATTTAAATACAGTGTAAATTCACTTTTGTTGATCCTGGACCATCATCATCATTTAAATACATGTAAGTTCACTAATGTAGATCCTGGACCATCATCATTTAAATACAGTGTAAATTCACTATTGTTGATCCTGGACCATCATCATTTAAATACAGTGTAAATTCACTATTGTTGATCCTGGATCATCATCATCATTTAAATACAGTGTAAATTCACTATTGTTGATCCTGGACCATCATCATCATTTAAATACAGTGTAAATTCACTATTGTTGATCCTGGATCATCATCATCATTTAAATACAGTGTAAAACCATTACTGTTGATCCTGGACCATCATCATCATTTAAATACAGTGTAAATTCACTATTGTTGATCCTGGATCATCATCATTTAAATACAGTGTAAATTCACTATTGTTGATCCTGGATCATCATCATCATTTAAATACAGTGTAAAATCATTATTGTTGATCCTGGATCATCATCATCATTTAAATACAGTGTAAATTCACTATTGTTGATCCTGGATCATCATCATTTAAATACAGTGTAAATTCACTATTGTTGATCCTGGACCATCATCATCATTTAAATACAGTGTAAATTCACTATTGTTGATCCTGGATCATCATCATCATTTAAATACAGTGTAAATTCACTTTTGTTGATCCTGGACCATCATCATTTAAATACAGTGTAAACTCACTATTGTTGATCCTGGATCATCATCATTTAAATACAGTGTAAATTCACTTTTGTTGATCCTGGATCATCATCATCATTTAAATACAGTGTAAATTCACTTTTGTTGATCCTGGACCATCATCATTTAAATACAGTGTAAACTCACTATTGTTGATCCTGGATCATCATCATTTAAATACAGTGTAAACTCATTATTGTTGATCCTGGACCATCATCATCATTTAAATACAGTGTAAAATCATTATTGTTGATCCTGGACAATCATCATCATTTAAATACAGTGTAAATTCACTATTGTTGATCCTGGACCATCATCATCATTTAAATACAGTGTAAAATCATTATTGTTAATCCTGGACCATCATCATCATTTAAATACAGTGTAAATTCACTATTGTTGATCCTGGATCATCATCATCATTTAAATACAGTGTAAATTCACTTTTGTTGATCCTGGACCATCATCATCATTTAAATACATGTAAGTTCACTAATGTAGATCCTGGACCATCATCATTTAAATACAGTGTAAATTCACTATTGTTGATCCTGGACCATCATCATTTAAATACAGTGTAAATTCACTATTGTTGATCCTGGATCATCATCATCATTTAAATACAGTGTAAAATCATTATTGTTAATCCTGGACCATCATCATCATTTAAATACAGTGTAAATTCACTATTGTTGATCCTGGATCATCATCATTTAAATACAGTGTAAAATCATTATTGTTGATCCTGGATCATCATCATCATTTAAATACAGTGTAAATTCACTATTGTTGATCCTGGACCATCATCATCATTTAAATACAGTGTAAATTCACTATTGTTGATCCTGGATCATCATCATCATTTAAATACAGTGTAAAACCATTACTGTTGATCCTGGACCATCATCATCATTTAAATACAGTGTAAATTCACTATTGTTGATCCTGGATCATCATCATTTAAATACAGTGTAAATTCACTATTGTTGATCCTGGATCATCATCATCATTTAAATACAGTGTAAAATCATTATTGTTGATCCTGGATCATCATCATCATTTAAATACAGTGTAAATTCACTATTGTTGATCCTGGATCATCATCATTTAAATACAGTGTAAATTCACTATTGTTGATCCTGGACCATCATCATCATTTAAATACAGTGTAAATTCACTATTGTTGATCCTGGATCATCATCATCATTTAAATACAGTGTAAATTCACTTTTGTTGATCCTGGACCATCATCATTTAAATACAGTGTAAACTCACTATTGTTGATCCTGGATCATCATCATTTAAATACAGTGTAAATTCACTATTGTTGATCCTGGATCATCATCATCATTTAAATACAGTGTAAAATCATTATTGTTGATCCTGGACAATCATCATCATTTAAATACAGTGTAAATTCACTATTGTTGATCCTGGACCATCATCATCATTTAAATACAGTGTAAATTCACTATTGTTGACCCTGGACCATCATCATCAATTAAATACAGTGTAAATTCACTATTGTTGATCCTGGATCATCATCATCATTTAAATACAGTGTAAATTCACTATTGTTGATCCTGGATCATCATCATCATTTAAATACAGTGTAAATTCACTTTTGTTGATCCTGGACCATCATCATTTAAATACAGTGTAAAATCATTATTGTTGATCCTGGACCATCATCATTTAAATACAGTGTAAATTCACTAATGTTGATCCTGGGTCATCATCATTTAAATACAGTGTAAATTCACTATTGTTGATCCTGGACCATCATCATCATTTAATCACAGTGTAAATTCACTATTGTTGATCCTGGATCATCATCATCATTTAAATACAGTGTAAATTCACTTTTGTTGATCCTGGACCATCATCATCATTTAAATACAGTGTAAATTCACTATTGTTGATCCTGGATCATCATCATCATTTAAATACAGTGTAAATTCACTATTGTTGATCCTGGATCATCATCATCATTTAAATACAGTGTAAAATCATTATTGTTAATCCTGGACCATCATCATCATTTAAATACAGTGTAAAATCATTATTGTTGATCCTGGATCATCATCATCATTTAAATACAGTGTAAATTCACTATTGTTGATCCTGGATCATCATCATCATTTAAATACAGTGTAAATTCACTATTGTTGATCCTGGATCATCATCATCATTTAAATACAGTGTAAATTCACTATTGTTGATCCTGGATCATCATCATCATTTAAATACAGTGTAAATTCACTATTGTTGATCCTGGACCATCATCATCATTTAAATACAGTGTAAATTCACTATTGTTGATCCTGGATCATCATCATCATTTAAATACAGTGTAAATTCACTATTGTTGATCCTGGATCATCATCATTTAAATACAGTGTAAATTCACTATTGTTGATCCTGGACCATCATCATTTAAATACAGTGTAAATTCACTATTGTTGATCCTGGACCATCATCATCA
This sequence comes from Danio rerio, assembly GCF_052040795.2. Classification (NCBI taxonomy): domain Eukaryota; kingdom Metazoa; phylum Chordata; class Actinopteri; order Cypriniformes; family Danionidae; genus Danio; species Danio rerio. The sequence goes on from NC_141043.1 coordinate 4,749,100, forward strand.
TTTAAATACAGTGTAAATTCACTATTGTTGATCCTGGACCATCATCATCATTTAAATACAGTGTAAATTCACTATTGTTGATCCTGGATCATCATCATCATTTAAATACAGTGTAAATTCACTATTGTTGATCCTGGACCATCATCATCATTTAAATACAGTGTAAATTCACTATTGTTGATCCTGGATCATCATCATCATTTAAATACAGTGTAAATTCACTATTGTTGATCCTGGATCATCATCATTTAAATACAGTGTAAATTCACTATTGTTGATCCTGGATCATCATCATTTAAATACAGTGTAAATTCACTATTGTTGATCCTGGATCATCATCATCATTTAAATACAGTGTAAAATCATTATTGTTGATCCTGGATCATCATCATCATTTAAATACAGTGTAAATTCACTATTGTTGATCCTGGATCATCATCATTTAAATACAGTGTAAATTCACTATTGTTGATCCTGGACCATCATCATCATTTAAATACAGTGTAAATTCACTATTGTTGATCCTGGACCATCATCATCATTTAAATACAGTGTAAATTCACTATTGTTGATCCTGGATCATCATCATCATTTAAATACAGTGTAAATTCACTATTGTTGATCCTGGACCATCATCATTTAAATACAGTGTAAATTCACTATTGTTGATCCTGGACCATCATCATTTAAATACAGTGTAAATTCACTATTGTTGATCCTGGATCATCATCATTTAAATACAGTGTAAATTCACTATTGTTGATCCTGGACCATCATCATTTAAATACAGTGTAAATTCACTATTGTTGATCCTGGGCCATCATCATCTTTTAAATACAGTGTAAATTCACTATTGTTGATCCTGGATCATCATCATCATTTAAATACAGTGTAAATTCACTATTGTTGATCCTGGACCATCATCATTTAAATACAGTGTAAATTCACTATTGTTGATCCTGGACCATCATCATTTAAATACAGGGTAAATTCACTATTGTTGATCCTGGATCATCATCATCATTTAAATACAGTGTAAACTCACTATTGTTGATCCTGGACCATCATCATTTAAATACTATGTAAATTCACTATTGTTGATCCTGGACCATCATCATTTAAATACTATGTAAATTTACTATTGTCGATCCTGGACCATCATCATTTAAATACAGTGTAAATTCACTATTGTTGATCCTGGACCATCATCATTTAAATACTATGTAAATTTACTATTGTTGATCCTGGACCATCATCATCATTTAAATACAGTGTAAATTCACTTATGTTGATCCTGGACCATCATCATTTAAATACTATGTAAATTTACTATTGTTGATCCTGGACCATCATCATTTAAATACAGTGTAAATTCACTATTGTTGATCCTGGATCATCATCATTTAAATACAGTGTAAATTCACTATTGTTGATCCTGGACCATCATCATCATTTAAATACAGTGCAAATTCACCATTGTTGATCCTGGACCATCATCATTTAAATACAGTGTAAATTCACTAATGTTGATCCTGGACCATCATCATCATTTAAATACAGTGTAAATTCACTATTGTTGATCCTGGACCATCATCATCATTTAAATACAGTGTAAATTCACTTTTGTTGATCCTGGATCATCATCATCATTTAAATACAGTGTAAATTCACTTTTGTTGATCCTGGACCATCATCATTTAAATACAGTGTAAACTCACTATTGTTGATCCTGGACCATCATCATCATTTAAATACAGTGTAAAATCATTATTGTTGATCCTGGACCATCATCATCATTTAAATACAGTGTAAATTCACTATTGTTGATCCTGGACCATCATCATCATTTAAATACAGTGTAAATTCACTATTGTTGATCCTGGACCATCATCATTTAAATACAGTGTAAACTCACTATTGTTGATCCTGGACCATCATCATCATTTAAATACAGTGTAAAATCATTATTGTTGATCCTGGACCATCATCATCATTTAAATACAGTGTAAATTCACTATTGTTGATCCTGGACCATCATCATCATTTAAATACAGTGTAAATTCACTATTGTTGATCCTGGACCATCATCATTTAAATACAGTGTAAATTCACTATTGTTGATCCTGGATCATCATCATCATTTAAATACAGTGTAAATTCACTATTGTTGATCCTGGACCATCATCATTTAAATACAGTGTAAATTCACTAATGTTGATCCTGGACCATCATCATCATTTAAATACAGTGTAAAATCATTATTGTTGATCCTGGACCATCATCATCATTTAAATACAGTGTAAATTCACTATTGTTGATCCTGGACCATCATCATCATTTAAATACAGTGTAAATTCACTATTGTTAATCCTGGACCATCATCATCATTTAAATACAGTGTAAATTCACTATTGTTGATCCTGGACCATCATCATTTAAATACAGTGTAAATTCATTATTGTTGATCCTGGACCATCATCATCATTTAAATACAGTGTAAATTCACTATTGTTGATCCTGGATCATCATCATTTAAATACAGTGTAAATTCACTATTGTTGATCCTGGACCATCATCATTTAAATACTATGTAAATTTACTATTGTTGATCCTGGACCATCATCATTTAAATACAGTGTAAATTCACTGTTGTTGATCCTGGACCATCATCATCATTTAAATACAGTGTAAATTCACTATTGTTGATCCTGGACCATCATCATCATTTAAATACAGTGTAAATTCACTAATGTTGATCCTGGACCATCATCATTTAACAACAGTGTAAATTCACTATTGTTGATCCTGGACCATCATCATCATTTAAATACAGTGTAAATTCACTATTGTTGATCCTGGACCATCATCATCATTTAAATACAGTGTAAATTCACTAATGTTGATCCTGGATCATCATCATTTAACAACAGTGTAAATTCACTATTGTTGATCCTGGACCATCATCATCATTTAAATACAGTGTAAATTCACTATTGTTGATCCTGGATCATCATCATCATTTAAATACAGTGTAAATTCACTAATGTTGATCCTGGACCATCATCATCATTTAAATACAGTGTAAATTCACTATTGTTGATCCTGGACCATCATCATCATTTAAATACAGTGTAAATTCACTTTTGTTGATCCTGGATCATCATCATCATTTAAATACAGTGTAAATTCACTATTGTTGATCCTGGACCATCATCATTTAAATACAGTGTAAACTCACTATTGTTGATCCTGGATCATCATCATTTAAATACAGTGTAAATTCACTATTGTTGATCCTGGACCATCATTATTTAAATACAGTGTAAATTCACTAATGTTGATCCTGGACCATCATAAACATTTAAATACAGTGTAAATTCACTATTGTTGATCCTGGACCATCATCATCGTTTAAATACAGTGTAAAATCATTATTGTTGATCCTGGACCATCATCATCATTTAAATACAGTGTAAATTCACTATTGTTGATCCTGGACCATCATCATTTAAATACAGTGTAAATTCACTATTGTTGATCCTGGACCATCATCATCATTTAAATACAGTGTAAATTCACTATTGTTGATCCTGGACCATCATCATCATTTAAATACAGTGTAAATTCACTATTGTTGATCCTGGATCATCATCATCATTTAAATACAGTATAAATTCACTATTGTTGATCCTGGACCATCATCATCATTTAAATACAGTGTAAATTCACTAATGTTGATCCTGGACCATCATCATTTAACAACAGTGTAAATTCACTATTGTTGATCCTGGACCATCATCATCATTTAAATACAGTGTAAATTCACTATTGTTGATCCTGGACCATCATCATCATTTAAATACAGTGTAAATTCACTAATGTTGATCCTGGATCATCATCATTTAACAACAGTGTAAATTCACTATTGTTGATCCTGGACCATCATCATCATTTAAATACAGTGTAAATTCACTATTGTTGATCCTGGATCATCATCATCATTTAAATACAGTGTAAATTCACTAATGTTGATCCTGGACCATCATCATCATTTAAATACAGTGTAAATTCACTATTGTTGATCCTGGACCATCATCATCATTTAAATACAGTGTAAATTCACTTTTGTTGATCCTGGATCATCATCATCATTTAAATACAGTGTAAATTCACTTTTGTTGATCCTGGACCATCATCATTTAAATACAGTGTAAACTCACTATTGTTGATCCTGGATCATCATCATTTAAATACAGTGTAAATTCACTATTGTTGATCCTGGACCATCATTATTTAAATACAGTGTAAATTCACTAATGTTGATCCTGGACCATCATAAACATTTAAATACAGTGTAAAATCATTATTGTTGATCCTGGACAATCATCATCATTTAAATACAGTGTAAATTCACTATTGTTGATCCTGGACCATCATCATCGTTTAAATACAGTGTAAAATCATTATTGTTGATCCTGGACCATCATCATCATTTAAATACAGTGTAAATTCACTATTGTTGATCCTGGACCATCATCATTTAAATACAGTGTAAATTCACTATTGTTGATCCTGGACCATCATCATCATTTAAATACAGTGTAAATTCACTATTGTTGATCCTGGACCATCATCATCATTTAAATACAGTGTAAATTCACTATTGTTGATCCTGGATCATCATCATCATTTAAATACAGTATAAATTCACTATTGTTGATCCTGGATCATCATCATCATTTAAATACAGTGTAAATTCACTATTGTTGATCCTGGACCATCATCATTTAAATACAGTGTAAATTCACTATTGTTGATCCTGGACCATCATCATTTAAATACAGTGTAAATTCACTATTGTTGATCCTGGGCCATCATCATCTTTTAAATACAGTGTAAATTCACTATTGTTGATCCTGGATCATCATCATTTAAATACAGTGTAAATTCACTATTGTTGATCCTGGATCATCATCATTTAAATACAGTGTAAATTCACTATTGTTGATCCTGGACCATCATCATTTAAATACAGTGTAAATTCACTATTGTTGATCCTGGACCATCATCATTTAAATACAGTATAAATTCACTATTGTTGATCCTGGATCATCATCATCATTTAAATACAGTGTAAATTCACTATTGTTGATCCTGGATCATCATCATTTAAATACAGTGTAAATTCACTATTGTTGATCCTGGACCATCATCATTTAAATACAGTGTAAATTCACTATTGTTGATCCTGGATCATCATCATTTAAATACAGTGTAAATTCACTATTGTTGATCCTGGATCATCATCATTTAAATACAGTGTAAATTCACTATTGTTGATCCTGGATCATCATCATCATTTAAATACAGTGTAAATTCACTATTTTTGATCCTGGACCATCATCATTTAAATACAGTGTAAATTCACTATTGTTGATCCTGGATCATCATCATCATTTAAATACAGTGTAAATTCACTTTTGTTGATCCTGGACCATCATCATTTAAATACAGTGTAAACTCACTATTGTTGATCCTGGATCATCATCATTTAAATACAGTGTAAATTCACTTTTGTTGATCCTGGACCATCATCATTTAAATACAGTGTAAACTCACTATTGTTGATCCTGGATCATCATCATTTAAATACAGTGTAAATTCACTAATGTTGATCCTGGACCATCATCATCATTTAAATACAGTGTAAAATCATTATTGTTGATCCTGGACAATCATCATCATTTAAATACAGTGTAAATTCACTATTGTTGATCCTGGACCATCATCATCATTTAAATACAGTGTAAATTCACTATTGTTGATCCTGGACCATCATCATCATTTAAATACAGTGTAAATTCACTTTTGTTGATCCTGGACCATCATCATTTAAATACAGTGTAAATTCATTATTGTTGATCCTGGACCATCATCATCATTTAAATACAGTGTAAATTCACTATTGTTGATCCTGGATCATCATCATTTAAATACAGTGTAAATTCACTATTGTTGATCCTGGACCATCATCATTTAAATACAGTGTAAATTCACTATTGTTGATCCTGGACCATCATCATTTAAATACAGTGTAAATTCACTATTGTTGATCCTGGATCATCATCATCATTTAAATACAGTGTAAATTCACTTTTGTTGATCCTGGACCATCATCATTTAAATACAGTGTAAACTCACTATTGTTGATCCTGGACCATCATCATTTAAATACAGTGTAAATTCACTTTTGTTGATCCTGGATCATCATCATCATTTAAATACAGTGTAAATTCACTTTTGTTGATCCTGGACCATCATCATTTAAATACAGTGTAAACTCACTATTGTTGATCCTGGATCATCATCATTTAAATACAGTGTAAATTCACTATTGTTGATCCTGGACCATCATCATTTAAATACAGTGTAAATTCACTAATGTTGATCCTGGGTCATCATCATTTAAATACAGTGTAAATTCACTATTGTTGATCCTGGACCATCATCATCATTTAAATACAGTGTAAATTCACTATTGTTGATCCTGGATCATCATCATCATTTAAATACAGTGTAAATTCACTTTTGTTGATCCTGGACCATCATCATCATTTAAATACAGTGTAAGTTCACTATTGTTGATCCTGGACCATCATCATCATTTAAATACAGTGTAAATTCACTATTGTTGATCCTGGGTCATCATCATCATTTAAATACAGTGTAAATTCACTATTGTTGATCCTGGATCATCATCGTCATTTAAATACAGTGTAAATTCACAATTGTTGATCCTGGACCATCATCATTTAAATACAGTGTAAAATCATTATTGTTGATCCTGGACCATCATCATTTAAATACAGTGTAAATTCACTATTGTTGATCCTGGATCATCATCATCATTTAAATACAGTGTAAATTCACTATTGTTGATCCTGGATCATCATCATTTAAATACAGTGTAAAATCATTATTGTTGATCCTGGATCATCATCATCATTTAAATACAGTGTAAATTCACTATTGTTGATCCTGGACCATCATCATCATTTAAATACAGTGTAAATTCACTATTGTTGATCCTGGACCATCATCATCATTTAAATACAGTGTAAATTCACTATTGTTAATCCTGGACCATCATCATCATTTAAATACAGTGTAAATTCACTATTGTTGATCCTGGACCATCATCATTTAAATACAGTGTAAATTCATTATTGTTGATCCTGGACCATCATCATCATTTAAATACAGTGTAAATTCACTATTGTTGATCCTGGATCATCATCATTTAAATACAGTGTAAATTCACTATTGTTGATCCTGGACCATCATCATTTAAATACTATGTAAATTTACTATTGTTGATCCTGGACCATCATCATTTAAATACAGTGTAAATTCACTGTTGTTGATCCTGGACCATCATCATCATTTAAATACAGTGTAAATTCACTATTGTTGATCCTGGATCATCATCATTTAACAACAGTGTAAATTCACTATTGTTGATCCTGGACCATCATCATCATTTAAATACAGTGTAAATTCACTATTGTTGATCCTGGATCATCATCATCATTTAAATACAGTGTAAATTCACTAATGTTGATCCTGGACCATCATCATCATTTAAATACAGTGTAAATTCACTATTGTTGATCCTGGACCATCATCATCATTTAAATACAGTGTAAATTCACTTTTGTTGATCCTGGATCATCATCATCATTTAAATACAGTGTAAATTCACTATTGTTGATCCTGGACCATCATCATTTAAATACAGTGTAAACTCACTATTGTTGATCCTGGATCATCATCATTTAAATACAGTGTAAATTCACTATTGTTGATCCTGGACCATCATTATTTAAATACAGTGTAAATTCACTAATGTTGATCCTGGACCATCAAAAACATTTAAATACAGTGTAAAATCATTATTGTTGATCCTGGACAATCATCATCATTTAAATACAGTGTAAATTCACTATTGTTGATCCTGGACCATCATCATCGTTTAAATACAGTGTAAAATCATTATTGTTGATCCTGGACCATCATCATCATTTAAATACAGTGTAAATTCACTATTGTTGATCCTGGATCATCATCATCATTTAAATACAGTGTAAATTCACTATTGTTGATCCTGGATCATCATCATCATTTAAATACAGTATAAATTCACTATTGTTGATCCTGGATCATCATCATCATTTAAATACAGTGTAAATTCACTATTGTTGATCCTGGACCATCATCATTTAAATACAGTGTAAATTCACTATTGTTGATCCTGGACCATCATCATTTAAATACAGTGTAAATTCACTATTGTTGATCCTGGGCCATCATCATCTTTTAAATACAGTGTAAATTCACTATTGTTGATCCTGGATCATCATCATTTAAATACAGTGTAAATTCACTATTGTTGATCCTGGATCATCATCATCATTTAAATACAGTGTAAATTCACTATTGTTGATCCTGGACCATCATCATTTAAATACAGTATAAATTCACTATTGTTGATCCTGGATCATCATCATCATTTAAATACAGTGTAAATTCACTATTGTTGATCCTGGATCATCATCATTTAAATACAGTGTAAATTCACTATTGTTGATCCTGGACCATCATCATTTAAATACAGTGTAAATTCACTATTGTTGATCCTGGGCCATCATCATCTTTTAAATACAGTGTAAATTCACTATTGTTGATCCTGGATCATCATCATTTAAATACAGTGTAAATTCACTATTGTTGATCCTGGATCATCATCATCATTTAAATACAGTGTAAATTCACTATTGTTGATCCTGGACCATCATCATTTAAATACAGTGTAAACTCACTATTGTTGATCCTGGATCATCATCATCATTTAAATACAGTGTAAATTCACTTTTGTTGATCCTGGACCATCATCATTTAAATACAGTGTAAACTCACTATTGTTGATCCTGGATCATCATCATTTAAATACAGTGTAAATTCACTTTTGTTGATCCTGGACCATCATCATTTAAATACAGTGTAAACTCACTATTGTTGATCCTGGATCATCATCATTTAAATACAGTGTAAATTCACTAATGTTGATCCTGGACCATCATCATCATTTAAATACAGTGTAAAATCATTATTGTTGATCCTGGACAATCATCATCATTTAAATACAGTGTAAATTCACTATTGTTGATCCTGGACCATCATCATCATTTAAATACAGTGTAAATTCACTTTTGTTGATCCTGGACCATCATCATTTAAATACAGTGTAAATTCATTATTGTTGATCCTGGACCATCATCATCATTTAAATACAGTGTAAATTCACTATTGTTGATCCTGGATCATCATCATTTAAATACAGTGTAAATTCACTATTGTTGATCCTGGACCATCATCATTTAAATACAGTGTAAATTCACTATTGTTGATCCTGGACCATCATCATTTAAATACAGTGTAAATTCACTATTGTTGATCCTGGATCATCATCATCATTTAAATACAGTGTAAATTCACTTTTGTTGATCCTGGACCATCATCATTTAAATACAGTGTAAACTCACTATTGTTGATCCTGGATCATCATCATTTAAATACAGTGTAAATTCACTTTTGTTGATCCTGGATCATCATCATCATTTAAATACAGTGTAAATTCACTTTTGTTGATCCTGGACCATCATCATTTAAATACAGTGTAAACTCACTATTGTTGATCCTGGATCATCATCATTTAAATACAGTGTAAATTCACTATTGTTGATCCTGGATCATCATCATTTAAATACAGTGTAAACTCATTATTGTTGATCCTGGACCATCATCATCATTTAAATACAGTGTAAATTCACTATTGTTGATCCTGGACCATCATCATTTAAATACAGTGTAAATTCACTATTGTTGATCCTGGATCATCATCATCATTTAAATACAGTGTAAATTCACTAATGTTGATCCTGGGTCATCATCATTTAAATACAGTGTAAATTCACTATTGTTGATCCTGGACCATCATCATCATTTAAATACAGTGTAAATTCACTATTGTTGATCCTGGATCATCATCATCATTTAAATACAGTGTAAATTCACTTTTGTTGATCCTGGACCATCATCATCATTTAAATACATGTAAGTTCACTAATGTAGATCCTGGACCATCATCATTTAAATACAGTGTAAATTCACTATTGTTGATCCTGGACCATCATCATTTAAATACAGTGTAAATTCACTATTGTTGATCCTGGATCATCATCATCATTTAAATACAGTGTAAAATCATTATTGTTAATCCTGGACCATCATCATCATTTAAATACAGTGTAAATTCATTATTGTTGATCCTGGATCATCATCATCATTTAAATACAGTGTAAATTCACTATTGTTGATCCTGGACCATCATCATCATTTAAATACAGTGTAAATTCACTATTGTTGATCCTGGATCATCATCATCATTTAAATACAGTGTAAAACCATTACTGTTGATCCTGGACCATCATCATCATTTAAATACAGTGTAAAACCATTACTGTTGATCCTGGATCATCATCATCATTTAAATACAGTGTAAAATCATTATTGTTGATCCTGGATCATCATCATCATTTAAATACAGTGTAAATTCACTATTGTTGATCCTGGATCATCATCATTTAAATACAGTGTAAATTCACTATTGTTGATCCTGGACCATCATCATCATTTAAATACAGTGTAAATTCACTATTGTTGATCCTGGATCATCATCATCATTTAAATACAGTGTAAATTCACTTTTGTTGATCCTGGACCATCATCATTTAAATACAGTGTAAACTCACTATTGTTGATCCTGGATCATCATCATTTAAATACAGTGTAAATTCACTTTTGTTGATCCTGGACCATCATCATTTAAATACAGTGTAAACTCACTATTGTTGATCCTGGATCATCATCATTTAAATACAGTGTAAACTCATTATTGTTGATCCTGGACCATCATCATCATTTAAATACAGTGTAAAATCATTATTGTTGATCCTGGACAATCATCATCATTTAAATACAGTGTAAATTCACTATTGTTGATCCTGGACCATCATCATCATTTAAATACAGTGTAAATTCACTATTGTTGACCCTGGACCATCATCATCATTTAAATACAGTATAAATTCACTATTGTTGATCCTGGATCATCATCATCATTTAAATACAGTGTAAATTCACTATTGTTGATCCTGGACCATCATCATCATTTAAATACAGTGTAAATTCACTATTGTTGACCCTGGACCATCATCATCATTTAAATACAGTGTAAAATCATTATTGTTGATCCTGGACCATCATCATTTAAATACAGTGTAAACTCACTATTGTTGATCCTGGATCATCATCATTTAAATACAGTGTAAACTCATTATTGTTGATCCTGGACCATCATCATCATTTAAATACAGTGTAAAATCATTATTGTTGATCCTGGACAATCATCATCATTTAAATACAGTGTAAATTCACTATTGTTGATCCTGGACCATCATCATCATTTAAATACAGTGTAAATTCACTATTGTTGACCCTGGACCATCATCATCATTTAAATACAGTATAAATTCACTATTGTTGATCCTGGATCATCATCATCATTTAAATACAGTGTAAATTCACTATTGTTGATCCTGGACCATCATCATCATTTAAATACAGTGTAAATTCACTATTGTTGACCCTGGACCATCATCATCATTTAAATACAGTGTAAAATCATTATTGTTGATCCTGGACCATCATCATTTAAATACAGTGTAAATTCACTAATGTTGATCCTGGACCATCATCATCATTTAAATACAGTGTAAATTCACTATTGTTGATCCTGGACCATCATCATCATTTAAATACAGTGTAAATTCACTATTGTTGATCCTGGATCATCATCATCATTTAAATACAGTGTAAATTCACTTTTGTTGATCCTGGACCATCATCATCATTTAAAGACATGTAAGTTCACTAATGTAGATCCTGGACCATCATCATTTAAATACAGTGTAAATTCACTATTGTTGATCCTGGACCATCATCATTTAAATACAGTGTAAATTCACTATTGTTGATCCTGGATCATCATCATCATTTAAATACAGTGTAAAATCATTATTGTTAATCCTGGACCATCATCATCTTTTAAATACAGTGTAAATTCACTATTGTTGATCCTGGATCATCATCATTTAAATACAGTGTAAAATCATTATTGTTGATCCTGGATCATCATCATTTAAATACAGTGTAAATTCACTATTGTTGATCCTGGACCATCATCATCATTTAAATACAGTGTAAATTCACTATTGTTGATCCTGGATCATCATCATCATTTAAATACAGTGTAAATTCACTATTGTTGATCCTGGACCATCATCATCATTTAAATACAGTGTAAATTCACTATTGTTGATCCTGGATCATCATCATTTAAATACAGTGTAAATTCACTATTGTTGATCCTGGACCATCATCATCATTTAAATACAGTGTAAATTCACTATTGTTGATCCTGGATCATCATCATTTAAATACAGTGTAAATTCACTATTGTTGATCCTGGACCATCATCATCATTTAAATACAGTGTAAATTCACTATTGTTGATCCTGGACCATCATCATCATTTAAATACAGTGTAAATTCACTATTGTTGATCCTGGATCATCATCATCATTTAAATACAGTGTAAATTCACTATTGTTGATCCTGGATCATCATCATCATTTAAATACAGTGTAAAATCATTATTGTTGATCCTGGACCATCATCATTTAAATACAGTGTAAAATTATTATTGTTGATCCTGGACCATCATCATTTAAATACAGTGTAAAATTATTATTGTTGATCCTGGACCATCATCATTTAAATACAGTGTAAATTCACTATTGTTGATCCTGGATCATCATCATTTAAATACAGTGTAAATTCACTAATGTTGATCCTGGACCATCATCATTTAAATACAGTGTAAAATCATTATTGTTGATCCTGGACCATCATCATTTAAATATAGTGTAAATTCACTATTGTTGATCCTGGGTCATCATCATTTAAATACAGTGTAAATTCACTATTGTTGATCCTGGACCATCATCATTTAAATACAGTGTAAATTCACTATTGTTGATCCTGGACCATCATCATTTAAATACAGTGTAAATTCACTATTGTTGATCCTGGACCATCATCATCATTTAAATACAGTGTAAAATCATTATTGTTGATCCTGGACCATCATCATCATTTAAATACAGTGTAAATTCACTATTGTTGATCCTGGACCATCGTCATCATTTAAATACAGTGTAAATTCACTATTGTTGATCCTGGACCATCATCATCATTTAAATACAGTGTAAATTCACTATTGTTGATCCTGGACCATCATCATTTAAATACAGTGTAAATTCATTATTGTTGATCCTGGACCATCATCATTTAAATACAGTGTAAATTCATTATTGTTGATCCTTTACCATCATCATCATTTAAAAACAGTGTAAATTCACTATTGTTGATCCTGGACCATCATCATTTAAATACAGTGTAAATTCACTATTGTTGATCCTGGACCATCATCATCATTTAAATACAGTGTAAATTCACTAATGTTGATCCTGGACCATCATCATCATTTAAATACAGTGTAAATTCACTATTGTTGATCCTGGATCATCATCATCATTTAAATACAGTGTAAATTCACTATTGTTGATCCTGGATCATCATCATTTAAATACAGTGTAAATTCACTATTGTTGATCCTGGACCATCATCATCATTTAAATACAGTGTAAATTCACTATTGTTGATCCTGGATCATCATCATCATTTAAATACAGTGTAAATTCACTTTTGTTGATCCTGGACCATCATCATTTAAATACAGTGTAAAATCATTATTGTTGATCCTGGACCATCATCATTTAAATACAGTGTAAATTCACTAATGTTGATCCTGGGTCATCATCATTTAAATACAGTGTAAATTCACTATTGTTGATCCTGGACCATCATCATCATTTAAATACAGTGTAAATTCACTATTGTTGATCCTGGATCATCATCATCATTTAAATACAGTGTAAAATCATTATTGTTGATCCTGGACCATCATCATTTAAATACAGTGTAAATTCACTAATGTAGATCCTGGACCATCATCATTTAAATACAGTGTAAATTCACTATTGTTGATCCTGGACCATCATCATTTAAATACAGTGTAAATTCACTATTGTTGATCCTGGATCATCATCATCATTTAAATACAGTGTAAAATCATTATTGTTAATCCTGGACCATCATCATCATTTAAATACAGTGTAATTTCACTATTGTTGATCCTGGATCATCATCATTTAAATACAGTGTAAAATCATTATTGTTGATCCTGGATCATCATCATCATTTAAATACAGTGTAAATTCACTATTGTTGATCCTGGATCATCATCATCATTTAAATACAGTGTAAATTCACTATTGTTGATCCTGGACCATCATCATCATTTAAATACAGTGTAAATTCACTATTGTTGATCCTGGATCATCATCATCATTTAAATACAGTGTAAAATCATTATTGTTGATCCTGGATCATCATCATCATTTAAATACAGTGTAAATTCACTATTGTTGATCCTGGATCATCATCATTTAAATACAGTGTAAATTCACTATTGTTGATCCTGGACCATCATCATCATTTAAATACAGTGTAAATTCACTATTGTTGATCCTGGATCATCATCATTTAAATACAGTGTAAATTCACTATTGTTGATCCTGGACCATCATCATTTAAATACAGTGTAAATTCACTATTGTTGATCCTGGACCATCATCATCATTTAAATACAGTGTAAATTCACTATTGTTGATCCTGGATCATCATCATCATTTAAATACAGTGTAAATTCACTATTGTTGATCCTGGACCATCGTCATCATTTAAATACAGTGTAAATTCACTATTGTTGATCCTGGACCATCATCATCATTTAAATACAGTATAAATTCACTATTGTTGATCCTGGATCATCATCATCATTTAAATACAGTGTAAATTCACTATTGTTGATCCTGGATCATCATCATCATTTAAATACAGTGTAAAATCATTATTGTTGATCCTGGACCATCATCATTTAAATACAGTGTAAAATTATTATTGTTGATCCTGGACCATCATCATTTAAATACAGTGTAAATTCACTATTGTTGATCCTGGATCATCATCATTTAAATACAGTGTAAATTCACTAATGTTGATCCTGGACCATCATCATTTAAATACAGTGTAAAATCATTATTGTTGATCCTGGACCATCATCATTTAAATATAGTGTAAATTCACTATTGTTGATCCTGGGTCATCATCATTTAAATACAGTGTAAATTCACTATTGTTGATCCTGGACCATCATCATTTAAATACAGTGTAAATTCACTATTGTTGATCCTGGACCATCATCATCATTTAAATACAGTGTAAAATCATTATTGTTGATCCTGGACCATCATCATCATTTAAATACAGTGTAAATTCACTATTGTTGATCCTGGACCATCGTCATCATTTAAATACAGTGTAAATTCACTATTGTTGATCCTGGACCATCATCATTTAAATACAGTGTAAATTCACTATTGTTGATCCTGGACCATCATCATTTAAATACAGTGTAAATTCACTATTGTTGATCCTGGACCATCATCATTTAAATACAGTGTAAATTCACTATTGTTGATCCTGGACCATCATCATCATTTAAATACAGTGTAAAATCATTATTGTTGATCCTGGACCATCATCATCATTTAAATACAGTGTAAATTCACTATTGTTGATCCTGGACCATCGTCATCATTTAAATACAGTGTAAATTCACTATTGTTGATCCTGGACCATCATCATCATTTAAATACAGTGTAAATTCACTATTGTTGATCCTGGACCATCATCATTTAAATACAGTGTAAATTCATTATTGTTGATCCTGGACCATCATCATTTAAATACAGTGTAAATTCATTATTGTTGATCCTTTACCATCATCATCATTTAAAAACAGTGTAAATTCACTATTGTTGATCCTGGACCATCATCATTTAAATACAGTGTAAATTCACTATTGTTGATCCTGGACCATCATCATCATTTAAATACAGTGTAAATTCACTAATGTTGATCCTGGACCATCATCATCATTTAAATACAGTGTAAATTCACTATTGTTGATCCTGGACCATCATCATCATTTAAATACAGTGTAAATTCACTTTTGTTGATCCTGGATCATCATCATCATTTAAATACAGTGTAAATTCACTTTTGTTGATCCTGGACCATCATCATTTAAATACAGTGTAAATTCACTAATGTTGATCCTGGACCATCATCATTTAAATACAGTGTAAATTCACTATTGTTGATCCTGGACCATCATCATCATTTAAATACAGTGTAAATTCACTATTGTTGATCCTGGACCATCATCATCATTTAAATACAGTATAAATTCACTATTGTTGATCCTGGACCATCATCATTTAAATACAGTGTAAATTCACTATTGTTGATCCTGGACCATCATCATCATTTAACTACAGTGTAAAATCATTATTGTTGATCCTGGACCATCATCATCATTTAAATACAGTGTAAAATCACTATTGTTGATCCTGGACCATCATCATTTAAATATAGTGTAAATTCGCTATTGTTGATCCTGGGTCATCATCATTTAAATACAGTGTAAATTCACTATTGTTGATCCTGGATCATCATCATTTAAATACAGTGTAAATTCACTATTGTTGATCCTGGATCATCATCATTTAAATACAGTGTAAATTCACTATTGTTGATCCTGGACCATCATCATTTAAATACAGTGTAAATTCACTATTGTTGATCCTGGACCATCATCATTTAAATACAGTGTAAATTCACTATTGTTGATCCTGGACCATCATCATTTAAATACAGTGTAAATTCACTTTTGTTGATCCTGGACCATCATCATTTAAATATAGTGTAAACTCACTATTGTTGATCCTGGATCATCATCATTTAAATACAGTGTAAATTCACTTTTGTTGATCCTGGATCATCATCATCATTTAAATACAGTGTAAATTCACTATTGTTGATCCTGGACCATCATCATCATTTAAATACAGTGTAAATTCACTTTTGTTGATCCTGGACCATCATCATTTAAATACAGTGTAAATTCATTATTGTTGATCCTGGACCATCATCATCATTTAAATACAGTGTAAATTCACTATTGTTGATCCTGGATCATCATCATTTAAATACAGTGTAAATTCACTATTGTTGATCCTGGACCATCATCATTTAAATACAGTGTAAATTCACTATTGTTGATCCTGGACCATCATCATTTAAATACAGTGTAAATTCACTATTGTTGATCCTGGATCATCATCATCATTTAAATACAGTGTAAATTCACTTTTGTTGATCCTGGACCATCATCATTTAAATACAGTGTAAACTCACTATTGTTGATCCTGGATCATCATCATTTAAATACAGTGTAAATTCACTTTTGTTGATCCTGGATCATCATCATCATTTAAATACAGTGTAAATTCACTTTTGTTGATCCTGGACCATCATCATTTAAATACAGTGTAAACTCACTATTGTTGATCCTGGATCATCATCATTTAAATACAGTGTAAATTCACTATTGTTGATCCTGGATCATCATCATTTAAATACAGTGTAAACTCATTATTGTTGATCCTGGACCATCATCATCATTTAAATACAGTGTAAATTCACTATTGTTGATCCTGGACCATCATCATTTAAATACAGTGTAAATTCACTAATGTTGATCCTGGGTCATCATCATTTAAATACAGTGTAAATTCACTATTGTTGATCCTGGACCATCATCATCATTTAAATACAGTGTAAATTCACTAATGTTGATCCTGGGTCATCATCATTTAAATACAGTGTAAATTCACTATTGTTGATCCTGGACCATCATCATCATTTAAATACATGTAAGTTCACTAATGTAGATCCTGGACCATCATCATTTAAATACAGTGTAAATTCACTATTGTTGATCCTGGACCATCATCATTTAAATACAGTGTAAATTCACTATTGTTGATCCTGGATCATCATCATCATTTAAATACAGTGTAAAATCATTATTGTTAATCCTGGAACATCATCATCATTTAAATACAGTGTAAATTCACTATTGTTGATCCTGGATCATCATCATTTAAATACAGTGTAAAATCATTATTGTTGATCCTGGATCATCATCATCATTTAAATACAGTGTAAATTCACTATTGTTGATCCTGGATCATCATCATCATTTAAATACAGTGTAAAACCATTACTGTTGATCCTGGACCATCATCATCATTTAAATACAGTGTAAATTCACTATTGTTGATCCTGGATCATCATCATTTAAATACAGTGTAAATTCACTATTGTTGATCCTGGACCATCATCATCATTTAAATACAGTGTAAATTCACTATTGTTGATCCTGGACCATCATCATCATCATTTAAATACAGTGTAAAATCATTATTGTTGATCCTGGACCATCATCATCATTTAAATACAGTGTAAATTCACTATTGTTGATCCTGGACCATCATCATCATTTAAATACAGTGTAAAATCATTATTGTTGATCCTGGATCATCATCATCATTTAAATACAGTGTAAATTCACTATTGTTGATCCTGGACCATCATCATCATTTAAATACAGTGTAAATTCACTAATGTTGATCCTGGACCATCATCATCATTTAAATACAGTGTAAATTCACTATTGTTGATCCTGGATCATCATCATCATTTAAATACAGTGTAAATTCACTATTGTTGATCCTGGATCATCATCATTTAAATACAGTGTAAATTCACTATTGTTGATCCTGGACCATCATCATCATTTAAATACAGTGTAAATTCACTATTGTTGATCCTGGATCATCATCATCATTTAAATACAGTGTAAATTCCCTTTTGTTGATCCTGGACCATCATCATTTAAATACAGTGTAAACTCACTATTGTTGATCCTGGATCATCATCATTTAAATACAGTGTAAATTCACTTTTGTTGATCCTGGATCATCATCATCATTTAAACACAGTGTAAATTCACTATTGTTGATCCTGGATCATCATCATTTAAATACAGTGTAAACTCATTATTGTTGATCCTGGACCATCATCATCATTTAAATACAGTGTAAAATCATTATTGTTGATCCTGGACAATCATCATCATTTAAATACAGTGTAAATTCACTATTGTTGATCCTGGACCATCATCATCATTTAAATACAGTGTAAATTCACTATTGTTGACCCTGGACCATCATCATCATTTAAATACAGTATAAATTCACTATTGTTGATCCTGGATCATCATCATCATTTAAATACAGTGTAAATTCACTATTGTTGATCCTGGATCATCATCATTTAAATACAGTGTAAATTCACTATTGTTGATCCTGGACCATCATCATCATTTAAATACAGTGTAAATTCACTATTGTTGATCCTGGATCATCATCATCATTTAAATACAGTGTAAATTCACTTTTGTTGATCCTGGACCATCATCATTTAAATACAGTGTAAAATCATTATTGTTGATCCTGGACCATCATCATTTAAATACAGTGTAAATTCACTAATGTTGATCCTGGGTCATCATCATTTAAATACAGTGTAAATTCACTATTGTTGATCCTGGACCATCATCATCATTTAAATACAGTGTAAATTCACTATTGTTGATCCTGGATCATCATCATCATTTAAATACAGTGTAAATTCACTTTTGTTGATCCTGGACCATCATCATCATTTAAAGACATGTAAGTTCACTAATGTAGATCCTGGACCATCATCATTTAAATACAGTGTAAATTCACTATTGTTGATCCTGGACCATCATCATTTAAATACAGTGTAAATTCACTATTGTTGATCCTGGATCATCATCATCATTTAAATACAGTGTAAAATCATTATTGTTAATCCTGGACCATCATCATCATTTAAATACAGTGTAAATTCACTATTGTTGATCCTGGATCATCATCATTTAAATACAGTGTAAAATCATTATTGTTGATCCTGGATCATCATCATTTAAATACAGTGTAAATTCACTATTGTTGATCCTGGACCATCATCATCATTTAAATACAGTGTAAATTCACTATTGTTGATCCTGGATCATCATCATCATTTAAATACAGTGTAAATTCACTATTGTTGATCCTGGACCATCATCATCATTTAAATACAGTGTAAATTCACTATTGTTGATCCTGGATCATCATCATTTAAATACAGTGTAAATTCACTATTGTTGATCCTGGACCATCATCATCATTTAAATACAGTGTAAATTCACTATTGTTGATCCTGGATCATCATCATTTAAATACAGTGTAAATTCACTATTGTTGATCCTGGACCATCATCATCATTTAAATACAGTGTAAATTCACTATTGTTGATCCTGGATCATCATCATAATTTAAATACAGTGTAAATTCACTATTGTTGATCCTGGACCATCATCATTTAAATACAGTGTAAAATCATTATTGTTGATCCTGGACCATCATCATCATTTAAATACAGTGTAAATTCACTATTGTTGATCCTGGATCATCATCATCATTTAAATACAGTGTAAAATCATTATTGTTGATCCTGGACCATCATCATTTAAATACATTGTAAATTCACTATTGTTGATCCTGGACCATCATCATCATTTAAATACAGTGTAAATTCACTATTGTTGATCCTGGATCATCATCATCATTTAAATACAGTATAAATTCACTATTGTTGATCCTGGATCATCATCATCATTTAAATACAGTGTAAAATCATTATTGTTGATCCTGGACCATCATCATTTAAATACAGTGTAAAATTATTATTGTTGATCCTGGACCATCATCATTTAAATACAGTGTAAATTCACTATTGTTGATCCTGGATCATCATCATTTAAATACAGTGTAAATTCACTAATGTTGATCCTGGACCATCATCATTTAAATACAGTGTAAAATCATTATTGTTGATCCTGGACCATCATTATTTAAATATAGTGTAAATTCACTATTGTTGATCCTGGGTCATCATCATTTAAATACAGTGTAAATTCACTATTGTTGATCCTGGACCATCATCATTTAAATACAGTGTAAATTCACTATTGTTGATCCTGGACCATCATCATTTAAATACAGTGTAAATTCACTATTGTTGATCCTGGACCATCATCATCATTTAAATACAGTGTAAAATCATTATTGTTGATCCTGGACCATCATCATCATTTAAATACAGTGTAAATTCACTATTGTTGATCCTGGACCATCGTCATCATTTAAATACAGTGTAAATTCACTATTGTTGATCCTGGACCATCATCATCATTTAAATACAGTGTAAATTCACTATTGTTGATCCTGGACCATCATCATTTAAATACAGTGTAAATTCATTATTGTTGATCCTGGACCATCATCATTTAAATACAGTGTAAATTCATTATTGTTGATCCTTTACCATCATCATCATTTAAAAACAGTGTAAATTCACTATTGTTGATCCTGGACCATCATCATTTAAATACAGTGTAAATTCACTATTGTTGATCCTGGACCATCATCATCATTTAAATACAGTGTAAATTCACTATTGTTGATCCTGGATCATCATCATCATTTAAATACAGTGTAAATTCACTATTGTTGATCCTGGATCATCATCATTTAAATACAGTGTAAATTCACTATTGTTGATCCTGGACCATCATCATTTAAATACAGTGTAAAATCATTATTGTTGATCCTGGACCATCATCATTTAAATACAGTGTAAATTCACTAATGTTGATCCTGGGTCATCATCATTTAAATACAGTGTAAATTCACTATTGTTGATCCTGGACCATCATCATTTAAATACAGTGTAAAATCATTATTGTTGATCCTGGACCATCATCATTTAAATACAGTGTAAATTCACTATTGTTGATCCTGGATCATCATCATCATTTAAATACAGTGTAAATTCACTTTTGTTGATCCTGGACCATCATCATCATTTAAATACATGTAAGTTCACTAATGTAGATCCTGGACCATCATCATTTAAATACAGTGTAAATTCACTATTGTTGATCCTGGACCATCATCATTTAAATACAGTGTAAATTCACTATTGTTGATCCTGGATCATCATCATCATTTAAATACAGTGTAAAATCATTATTGTTAATCCTGGACCATCATCATCATTTAAATACAGTGTAAATTCACTATTGTTGATCCTGGATCATCATCATTTAAATACAGTGTAAAATCATTATTGTTGATCCTGGACCATCATCATCATTTAAATACAGTGTAAATTCACTAATGTTGATCCTGGATCATCATCATCATTTAAATACAGTGTAAATTCACTATTGTTGATCCTGGATCATCATCATCATTTAAATACAGTGTAAATTCACTATTGTTGATCCTGGACCATCATCATCATTTAAATACAGTGTAAATTCACTATTGTTGATCCTGGATCATCATCATCATTTAAATACAGTGTAAAATCATTACTGTTGATCCTGGACCATCATCATCATTTAAATACAGTGTAAATTCACTATTGTTGATCCTGGATCATCATCATTTAAATACAGTGTAAATTCACTATTGTTGATCCTGGATCATCATCATCATTTAAATACAGTGTAAAATCATTATTGTTGATCCTGGATCATCATCATCATTTAAATACAGTGTAAATTCACTATTGTTGATCCTGGATCATCATCATTTAAATACAGTGTAAATTCACTATTGTTGATCCTGGACCATCATCATCATTTAAATACAGTGTAAATTCACTATTGTTGATCCTGGACCATCATCATCATTTAAATACAGTGTAAATTCACTATTGTTGATCCTGGATCATCATCATCATTTAAATACAGTGTAAATTCACTATTGTTGATCCTGGATCATCATCATCATTTAAATACAGTGTAAAATCATTATTGTTGATCCTGGACCATCATCATCATTTAAATACAGTGTAAATTCACTATTGTTGATCCTGGATCATCATCATCATTTAAATACAGTGTAAAATCATTATTGTTGATCCTGGACCATCATCATCATTTAAATACAGTGTAAATTCACTATTGTTGATCCTGGACCATCATCATCATTTAAATACAGTGTAAATTCACTATTGTTGATCCTGGATCATCATCATCATTTAAATACAGTATAAATTCACTATTGTTGATCCTGGATCATCATCATCATTTAAATACAGTGTAAATTCACTATTGTTGATCCTGGATCATCATCATCATTTAAATACAGTGTAAAATCATTATTGTTGATCCTGGACCATCATCATTTAAATACAGTGTAAAATTATTATTGTTGATCCTGGACCATCATCATTTAAATACAGTGTAAATTCACTATTGTTGATCCTGGATCATCATCATTTAAATACAGTGTAAATTCACTAATGTTGATCCTGGACCATCATCATTTAAATACAGTGTAAAATCATTATTGTTGATCCTGGACCATCATCATTTAAATATAGTGTAAATTCACTATTGTTGATCCTGGGTCATCATTATTTAAATACAGTGTAAATTCACTATTGTTGATCCTGGACCATCATCATTTAAATACAGTGTAAATTCACTATTGTTGATCCTGGACCATCATCATTTAAATACAGTGTAAATTCACTATTGTTGATCCTGGACCATCATCATCATTTAAATACAGTGTAAAATCATTATTGTTGATCCTGGACCATCATCATCATTTAAATACAGTGTAAATTCACTATTGTTGATCCTGGACCATCGTCATCATTTAAATACAGTGTAAATTCACTATTGTTGATCCTGGACCATCATCATCATTTAAATACAGTGTAAATTCACTATTGTTGATCCTGGACCATCATCATTTAAATACAGTGTAAATTCATTATTGTTGATCCTGGACCATCATCATTTAAATACAGTGTAAATTCATTATTGTTGATCCTTTACCATCATCATCATTTAAAAACAGTGTAAATTCACTATTGTTGATCCTGGACCATCATCATTTAAATACAGTGTAAATTCACTATTGTTGATCCTGGACCATCATCATCATTTAAATACAGTGTAAATTCACTATTGTTGATCCTGGATCATCATCATCATTTAAATACAGTGTAAATTCACTATTGTTGATCCTGGATCATCATCATTTAAATACAGTGTAAATTCACTATTGTTGATCCTGGACCATCATCATTTAAATACAGTGTAAAATCATTATTGTTGATCCTGGACCATCATCATTTAAATACAGTGTAAATTCACTAATGTTGATCCTGGACCATCATCATCATTTAAATACAGTGTAAATTCACTATTGTTGATCCTGGATCATCATCATCATTTAAATACAGTGTAAATTCACTTTTGTTGATCCTGGACCATCATCATCATTTAAATACATGTAAGTTCACTAATGTAGATCCTGGACCATCATCATTTAAATACAGTGTAAATTCACTATTGTTGATCCTGGACCATCATCATTTAAATACAGTGTAAATTCACTATTGTTGATCCTGGATCATCATCATCATTTAAATACAGTGTAAAATCATTATTGTTAATCCTGGACCATCATCATCATTTAAATACAGTGTAAATTCACTATTGTTGATCCTGGATCATCATCATCATTTAAATACAGTGTAAATTCACTATTGTTGATCCTGGATCATCATCATCATTTAAATAAAGTGTAAATTCACTATTGTTGATCCTGGACCATCATCATCATTTAAATACAGTGTAAATTCACTATTGTTGATCCTGGATCATCATCATCATTTAAATACAGTGTAAAATCATTACTGTTGATCCTGGACCATCATCATCATTTAAATACAGTGTAAATTCACTATTGTTGATCCTGGATCATCATCATTTAAATACAGTGTAATTTCACTATTGTTGATCCTGAATCATCATCATCATTTAAATACAGTGTAAAATCATTATTGTTGATCCTGGATCATCATCATCATTTAAATACAGTGTAAATTCACTATTGTTGATCCTGGATCATCATCATTTAAATACAGTGTAAATTCACTATTGTTGATCCTGGACCATCATCATCATTTAAATACAGTGTAAATTCACTATTGTTGATCCTGGATCATCATCATTTAAATACAGTGTAAATTCACTATTGTTGATCCTGGACCATCATCATCATTTAAATACAGTGTAAATTCACTATTGTTGATCCTGGATCATCATCATCATTTAAATACAGTGTAAATTCACTATTGTTGATCCTGGATCATCATCATCATTTAAATACAGTGTAAAATCATTATTGTTGATCCTGGACCATCATCATCATTTAAATACAGTGTAAATTCACTATTGTTGATCCTGGATCATCATCATCATTTAAATACAGTGTAAAATCATTATTGTTGATCCTGGACCATCATCATCATTTAAATACAGTGTAAATTCACTATTGTTGATCCTGGACCATCATCATCATTTAAATACAGTGTAAATTCACTATTGTTGATCCTGGATCATCATCATCATTTAAATACAGTATAAATTCACTATTGTTGATCCTGGATCATCATCATCATTTAAATACAGTGTAAATTCACTATTGTTGATCCTGGATCATCATCATCATTTAAATACAGTGTAAAATCATTATTGTTGATCCTGGACCATCATCATTTAAATACAGTGTAAAATTATTATTGTTGATCCTGGACCATCATCATTTAAATACAGTGTAAATTCACTATTGTTGATCCTGGATCATCATCATTTAAATACAGTGTAAATTCACTAATGTTGATCCTGGACCATCATCATTTAAATACAGTGTAAAATCATTATTGTTGATCCTGGACCATCATCATTTAAATATAGTGTAAATTCACTATTGTTGATCCTGGGTCATCATCATTTAAATACAGTGTAAATTCACTATTGTTGATCCTGGACCATCATCATTTAAATACAGTGTAAATTCACTATTGTTGATCCTGGACCATCATCATCATTTAAATACAGTGTAAAATCATTATTGTTGATCCTGGACCATCATCATCATTTAAATACAGTGTAAATTCACTATTGTTGATCCTGGACCATCGTCATCATTTAAATACAGTGTAAATTCACTATTGTTGATCCTGGACCATCATCATCATTTAAATACAGTGTAAATTCACTATTGTTGATCCTGGACCATCATCATTTAAATACAGTGTAAATTCATTATTGTTGATCCTGGACCATCATCATTTAAATACAGTGTAAATTCATTATTGTTGATCCTTTACCATCATCATCATTTAAAAACAGTGTAAATTCACTATTGTTGATCCTGGACCATCATCATTTAAATACAGTGTAAATTCACTATTGTTGATCCTGGACCATCATCATCATTTAAATACAGTGTAAATTCACTATTGTTGACCCTGGACCATCATCATCATTTAAATACAGTATAAATTCACTATTGTTGATCCTGGATCATCATCATCATTTAAATACAGTGTAAATTCACTTTTGTTGATCCTGGACCATCATCATCATTTAAATACATGTAAGTTCACTAATGTAGATCCTGGACCATCATCATTTAAATACAGTGTAAATTCACTATTGTTGATCCTGGACCATCATCATTTAAATACAGTGTAAATTCACTATTGTTGATCCTGGATCATCATCATCATTTAAATACAGTGTAAAATCATTATTGTTAATCCTGGACCATCATCATCATTTAAATACAGTGTAAATTCACTATTGTTGATCCTGGATCATCATCATTTAAATACAGTGTAAATTCACTATTGTTGATCCTGGACCATCATCATCATTTAAATACAGTGTAAATTCACTATTGTTGATCCTGGATCATCATCATTTAAATACAGTGTAAATTCACTATTGTTGATCCTGGATCATCATCATTTAAATACAGTGTAAATTCACTATTGTTGATCCTGAATCATCATCATCATTTAAATACAGTGTAAAATCATTATTGTTGATCCTGGATCATCATCATCATTTAAATACAGTGTAAATTCACTATTGTTGATCCTGGATCATCATCATTTAAATACAGTGTAAATTCACTATTGTTGATCCTGAATCATCATCATCATTTAAATACAGTGTAAAATCATTATTGTTAATCCTGGACCATCATCATCATTTAAATACAGTGTAAATTCACTATTGTTGATCCTGGATCATCATCATTTAAATACAGTGTAAATTCACTATTGTTGATCCTGGACCATCATCATCATTTAAATACAGTGTAAATTCACTATTGTTGATCCTGGATCATCATCATTTAAATACAGTGTAAATTCACTATTGTTGATCCTGGATCATCATCATTTAAATACAGTGTAAATTCACTATTGTTGATCCTGAATCATCATCATCATTTAAATACAGTGTAAAATCATTATTGTTGATCCTGGATCATCATCATCATTTAAATACAGTGTAAATTCACTATTGTTGATCCTGGATCATCATCATTTAAATACAGTGTAAATTCACTATTGTTGATCCTGGACCATCATCATCATTTAAATACAGTGTAAATTCACTATTGTTGATCCTGGATCATCATCATCATTTAAATACAGTGTAAATTCACTATTGTTGATCCTGGACCATCATCATCATTTAAAAACAGTGTAAATTCACTATTGTTGATCCTGGACCATCATCATTTAAATACAGTGTAAATTCACTATTGTTGATCCTGGACCATCATCATCATTTAAATACAGTGTAAATTCACTATTGTTGATCCTGGATCATCATCATCATTTAAATACAGTGTAAATTCACTATTGTTGATCCTGGATCATCATCATTTAAATACAGTGTAAATTCACTATTGTTGATCCTGGACCATCATCATTTAAATACAGTGTAAAATCATTATTGTTGATCCTGGACCATCATCATTTAAATACAGTGTAAATTCACTAATGTTGATCCTGGACCATCATCATCATTTAAATACAGTGTAAATTCACTATTGTTGATCCTGGATCATCATCATCATTTAAATACAGTGTAAATTCACTTTTGTTGATCCTGGACCATCATCATCATTTAAATACATGTAAGTTCACTAATGTAGATCCTGGACCATCATCATTTAAATACAGTGTAAATTCACTATTGTTGATCCTGGACCATCATCATTTAAATACAGTGTAAATTCACTATTGTTGATCCTGGATCATCATCATCATTTAAATACAGTGTAAAATCATTATTGTTAATCCTGGACCATCATCATCATTTAAATACAGTGTAAATTCACTATTGTTGATCCTGGATCATCATCATTTAAATACAGTGTAAAATCATTATTGTTGATCCTGGATCATCATCATCATTTAAATACAGTGTAAATTCACTATTGTTGATCCTGGATCATCATCATCATTTAAATAAAGTGTAAATTCACTATTGTTGATCCTGGACCATCATCATCATTTAAATACAGTGTAAATTCACTATTGTTGATCCTGGATCATCATCATCATTTAAATACAGTGTAAAATCATTACTGTTGATCCTGGACCATCATCATCATTTAAATACAGTGTAAATTCACTATTGTTGATCCTGGATCATCATCATTTAAATACAGTGTAAATTCACTATTGTTGATCCTGAATCATCATCATCATTTAAATACAGTGTAAAATCATTATTGTTGATCCTGGATCATCATCATCATTTAAATACAGTGTAAATTCACTATTGTTGATCCTGGATCATCATCATTTAAATACAGTGTAAATTCACTATTGTTGATCCTGGACCATCATCATCATTTAAATACAGTGTAAATTCACTATTGTTGATCCTGGATCATCATCATTTAAATACAGTGTAAATTCACTATTGTTGATCCTGGACCATCATCATCATTTAAATACAGTGTAAATTCACTATTGTTGATCCTGGATCATCATCATCATTTAAATACAGTGTAAATTCACTATTGTTGATCCTGGATCATCATCATCATTTAAATACAGTGTAAAATCATTATTGTTGATCCTGGACCATCATCATCATTTAAATACAGTGTAAATTCACTATTGTTGATCCTGGATCATCATCATCATTTAAATACAGTGTAAAATCATTATTGTTGATCCTGGACCATCATCATCATTTAAATACAGTGTAAATTCACTATTGTTGATCCTGGACCATCATCATCATTTAAATACAGTGTAAATTCACTATTGTTGATCCTGGATCATCATCATCATTTAAATACAGTGTAAATTCACTATTGTTGATCCTGGATCATCATCATCATTTAAATACAGTGTAAAATCATTATTGTTGATCCTGGACCATCATCATTTAAATACAGTGTAAAATTATTATTGTTGATCCTGGACCATCATCATTTAAATACAGTGTAAATTCACTATTGTTGATCCTGGATCATCATCATTTAAATACAGTGTAAATTCACTAATGTTGATCCTGGACCATCATCATTTAAATACAGTGTAAAATCATTATTGTTGATCCTGGACCATCATCATTTAAATATAGTGTAAATTCACTATTGTTGATCCTGGGTCATCATCATTTAAATACAGTGTAAATTCACTATTGTTGATCCTGGACCATCATCATTTAAATACAGTGTAAATTCACTATTGTTGATCCTGGACCATCATCATCATTTAAATACAGTGTAAAATCATTATTGTTGATCCTGGACCATCATCATCATTTAAATACAGTGTAAATTCACTATTGTTGATCCTGGACCATCGTCATCATTTAAATACAGTGTAAATTCACTATTGTTGATCCTGGACCATCATCATCATTTAAATACAGTGTAAATTCACTATTGTTGATCCTGGACCATCATCATTTAAATACAGTGTAAATTCATTATTGTTGATCCTGGACCATCATCATTTAAATACAGTGTAAATTCATTATTGTTGATCCTTTACCATCATCATCATTTAAAAACAGTGTAAATTCACTATTGTTGATCCTGGACCATCATCATTTAAATACAGTGTAAATTCACTATTGTTGATCCTGGACCATTATCATCATTTAAATACAGTGTAAATTCACTATTGTTGATCCTGGATCATCATCATTTAAATACAGTATAAATTCACTATTGTTGATCCTGGATCATCATCATCATTTAAATACAGTGTAAATTCACTTTTGTTGATCCTGGACCATCATCATTTAAATACATGTAAGTTCACTAATGTAGATCCTGGACCATCATCATTTAAATACAGTGTAAATTCACTATTGTTGATCCTGGACCATCATCATTTAAATACAGTGTAAATTCACTATTGTTGATCCTGGATCATCATCATCATTTAAATACAGTGTAAAATCATTATTGTTAATCCTGGACCATCATCATCATTTAAATACAGTGTAAATTCACTATTGTTGATCCTGGATCATCATCATTTAAATACAGTGTAAATTCACTATTGTTGATCCTGGACCATCATCATCATTTAAATACAGTGTAAATTCACTATTGTTGATCCTGGATCATCATCATTTAAATACAGTGTAAATTCACTATTGTTGATCCTGGATCATCATCATTTAAATACAGTGTAAATTCACTATTGTTGATCCTGAATCATCATCATCATTTAAATACAGTGTAAAATCATTATTGTTGATCCTGGATCATCATCATCATTTAAATACAGTGTAAATTCACTATTGTTGATCCTGGATCATCATCATTTAAATACAGTGTAAATTCACTATTGTTGATCCTGGACCATCATCATCATTTAAATACAGTGTAAATTCACTATTGTTGATCCTGGATCATCATCATTTAAATACAGTGTAAATTCACTATTGTTGATCCTGGACCATCATCATCATTTAAATACAGTGTAAATTCACTATTGTTGATCGTGGATCATCATCATCATTTAAATACAGTGTAAATTCACTATTGTTGATCCTGGATCATCATCATCATTTAAATACAGTGTAAAATCATTATTGTTGATCCTGGACCATCATCATCATTTAAATACAGTGTAAATTCACTATTGTTGATCCTGGATCATCATCATCATTTAAATACAGTGTAAAATCATTATTGTTGATCCTGGACCATCATCATCATTTAAATACAGTGTAAATTCACTATTGTTGATCCTGGACCATCATCATCATTTAAATACAGTGTAAATTCACTATTGTTGATCCTGGATCATCATCATCATTTAAATACAGTATAAATTCACTATTGTTGATCCTGGATCATCATCATCATTTAAATACAGTGTAAATTCACTATTGTTGATCCTGGATCATCATCATCATTTAAATACAGTGTAAAATCATTATTGTTGATCCTGGACCATCATCATTTAAATACAGTGTAAAATTATTATTGTTGATCCTGGACCATCATCATTTAAATACAGTGTAAATTCACTATTGTTGATCCTGGATCATCATCATTTAAATACAGTGTAAATTCACTAATGTTGATCCTGGACCATCATCATTTAAATACAGTGTAAAATCATTATTGTTGATCCTGGACCATCATCATTTAAATATAGTGTAAATTCACTATTGTTGATCCTGGGTCATCATCATTTAAATACAGTGTAAATTCACTATTGTTGATCCTGGACCATCATCATTTAAATACAGTGTAAATTCACTATTGTTGATCCTGGACCATCATCATTTAAATACAGTGTAAATTCACTATTGTTGATCCTGGACCATCATCATCATTTAAATACAGTGTAAAATCATTATTGTTGATCCTGGACCATCATCATCATTTAAATACAGTGTAAATTCACTATTGTTGATCCTGGACCATCGTCATCATTTAAATACAGTGTAAATTCACTATTGTTGATCCTGGACCATCATCATCATTTAAATACAGTGTAAATTCACTATTGTTGATCCTGGACCATCATCATTTAAATACAGTGTAAATTCATTATTGTTGATCCTGGACCATCATCATTTAAATACAGTGTAAATTCATTATTGTTGATCCTTTACCATCATCATCATTTAAAAACAGTGTAAATTCACTATTGTTGATCCTGGACCATCATCATTTAAATACAGTGTAAATTCACTATTGTTGATCCTGGACCATCATCATCATTTAAATACAGTGTAAATTCACTATTGTTGACCCTGGACCATCATCATCATTTAAATACAGTATAAATTCACTATTGTTGATCCTGGATCATCATCATCATTTAAATACAGTGTAAATTCACTATTGTTGATCCTGGATCATCATCATTTAAATACAGTGTAAATTCACTATTGTTGATCCTGGACCATCATCATCATTTAAATACAGTGTAAATTCACTATTGTTGATCCTGGATCATCATCATCATTTAAATACAGTGTAAATTCACTTTTGTTGATCCTGGACCATCATCATTTAAATACAGTGTAAAATCATTATTGTTGATCCTGGACCATCATCATTTAAATACAGTGTAAATTCACTAATGTTGATCCTGGGTCATCATCATTTAAATACAGTGTAAATTCACTATTGTTGATCCTGGACCATCATCATCTTTTAAATACAGTGTAAATTCACTTTTGTTGATCCTGGACCATCATCATCATTTAAATACATGTAAGTTCACTAATGTAGATCCTGGACCATCATCATTTAAATACAGTGTAAATTCACTATTGTTGATCCTGGACCATCATCATTTAAATACAGTGTAAATTCACTATTGTTGATCCTGGATCATCATCATCATTTAAATACAGTGTAAAATCATTATTGTTAATCCTGGACCATCATCATCATTTAAATACAGTGTAAATTCACTATTGTTGATCCTGGATCATCATCATTTAAATACAGTGTAAAATCATTATTGTTGATCCTGGATCATCATCATCATTTAAATACAGTGTAAATTCACTATTGTTGATCCTGGATCATCATCATCATTTAAATACAGTGTAAATTCACTATTGTTGATCCTGGACCATCATCATCATTTAAATACAGTGTAAATTCACTATTGTTGATCCTGGATCATCATCATCATTTAAATACAGTGTAAATTCACTATTGTTGATCCTGGATCATCATCATTTAAATACAGTGTAAATTCACTATTGTTGATCCTGGATCATCATCATCATTTAAATACAGTGTAAAATCATTATTGTTGATCCTGGATCATCATCATCATTTAAATACAGTGTAAATTCACTATTGTTGATCCTGGATCATCATCATTTAAATACAGTGTAAATTCACTATTGTTGATCCTGGACCATCATCATCATTTAAATACAGTGTAAATTCACTATTGTTGATCCTGGATCATCATCATTTAAATACAGTGTAAATTCACTATTGTTGATCCTGGACCATCATCATCATTTAAATACAGTGTAAATTCACTATTGTTGATCCTGGATCATCATCATCATTTAAATACAGTATAAATTCACTATTGTTGATCCTGGATCATCATCATCATTTAAATACAGTGTAAATTCACTATTGTTGATCCTGGATCATCATCATCATTTAAATACAGTGTAAAATCATTATTGTTGATCCTGGACCATCATCATTTAAATACAGTGTAAAATTATTATTGTTGATCCTGGACCATCATCATTTAAATACAGTGTAAATTCACTATTGTTGATCCTGGATCATCATCATTTAAATACAGTGTAAATTCACTAATGTTGATCCTGGACCATCATTATTTAAATACAGTGTAAAATCATTATTGTTGATCCTGGGTCATCATCATTTAAATACAGTGTAATTTCACTATTGTTGATCCTGGACCATCATCATTTAAATACAGTGTAAATTCACTATTGTTGATCCTGGACCATCATCATTTAAATACAGTGTAAATTCACTATTGTTGATCCTGGATCATCATCATCATTTAAATACAGTGTAAAATCATTATTGTTGATCCTGGACCATCATCATCATTTAAATACAGTGTAAAATCACTATTGTTGATCCTGGACCATCATCATCATTTAAATACAGTGTAAATTCACTTTTGTTGATCCTGGATCATCATCATCATTTAAATACAGTGTAAATTCACTTTTGTTGATCCTGGACCATCATCATTTA
The DNA here is from genome assembly GCF_052040795.2 of Danio rerio. Classification (NCBI taxonomy): domain Eukaryota; kingdom Metazoa; phylum Chordata; class Actinopteri; order Cypriniformes; family Danionidae; genus Danio; species Danio rerio. Next base: position 4,783,614 of record NC_141043.1, read on the forward strand.
AATACAGTGTAAATTCACTATTGTTGATCCTGGACCATCATCATCATTTAAATACAGTATAAATTCACTATTGTTGATCCTGGACCATCATCATTTAAATACAGTGTAAATTCACTATTGTTGATCCTGGACCATCATCATCATTTAAATACAGTGTAAATTCACTATTGTTGATCCTGGACCATCATCATCATTTAACTACAGTGTAAAATCATTATTGTTGATCCTGGACCATCATCATCATTTAAATACAGTGTAAAATCACTATTGTTGATCCTGGACCATCATCATTTAAATATAGTGTAAATTCGCTATTGTTGATCCTGGGTCATCATCATTTAAATACAGTGTAAATTCACTATTGTTGATCCTGGACCATCATCATTTAAATACAGTGTAAATTCACTATTGTTGATCCTGGATCATCATCATTTAAATACAGTGTAAATTCACTATTGTTGATCCTGGACCATCATCATCATTTAATTACAGTGTAAATTCACTATTGTTGATCCTGGATCATCATCATTTAAATACAGTGTAAATTCACTATTGTTGATCCTGGACCATCATCATCATTTAAATACAGTGTAAATTCACTATTGTTGATCCTGGATCATCATCATCATTTAAATACAGTGTAAATTCACTATTGTTGATCCTGGACCATCATCATTTAAATACAGTGTAAATTCACTAATGTTGATCCTGGACCATCATCATCATTTAAATACAGTGTAAAATCATTATTGTTGATCCTGGACAATCATCATCATTTAAATATAGTGTAAATTCACTATTGTTGATCCTGGACCATCATCATCTTTTAAATACAGTGTAAATTCACTATTGTTGATCCTGGACCATCATCATCATTTAAATACAGTGTAAATTCACTATTGTTGATCCTGGACCATCATCATCATCATTTAAATACAGTGTAAAATCATTATTGTTGATCCTGGACCATCATCATCATTTAAATACAGTGTAAATTCACTATTGTTGATCCTGGACCATCATCATCATTTAAATACAGTGTAAAATCATTATTGTTGATCCTGGATCATCATCATCATTTAAATACAGTGTAAATTCACTATTGTTGATCCTGGACCATCATCATCATTTAAATACAGTGTAAATTCACTATTGTTGATCCTGGATCATCATCATTTAAATACAGTGTAAATTCACTATTGTTGATCCTGGACCATCATCATCATTTAAATACAGTGTAAATTCACTATTGTTGATCCTGGACCATCATCATCATTTAAATACAGTGTAAATTCACTATTGTTGATCCTGGATCATCATCATCATTTAAATACAGTGTAAATTCACTATTGTTGATCCTGGATCATCATCATCATTTAAATACAGTGTAAAATCATTATTGTTGATCCTGGACCATCATCATCATTTAAATACAGTGTAAAATCATTATTGTTGATCCTGGACCATCATCATTTAAATACAGTGTAAATTCACTATTGTTGATCCTGGACCATCATCATCATTTAAATACAGTGTAAATTCACTATTGTTGATCCTGGATCATCATCATCATTTAAATACAGTATAAATTCACTATTGTTGATCCTGGATCATCATCATCATTTAAATACAGTGTAAATTCACTATTGTTGATCCTGGATCATCATCATCATTTAAATACAGTGTAAAATCATTATTGTTGATCCTGGACCATCATCATTTAAATACAGTGTAAAATTATTATTGTTGATCCTGGACCATCATCATTTAAATACAGTGTAAATTCACTATTGTTGATCCTGGATCATCATCATTTAAATACAGTGTAAATTCACTAATGTTGATCCTGGATCATCATCATCATTTAAATACAGTGTAAAATCATTATTGTTGATCCTGGACCATCATCATCATTTAAATACAGTGTAAATTCACTATTGTTGATCCTGGACCATCGTCATCATTTAAATACAGTGTAAATTCACTATTGTTGATCCTGGACCATCATCATCATTTAAATACAGTGTAAATTCACTATTGTTGATCCTGGACCATCATCATCATTTAAATACAGTGTAAATTCACTATTGTTGATCCTGGACCATCATCATTTAAATACAGTGTAAATTCATTATTGTTGATCCTTTACCATCATCATCATTTAAAAACAGTGTAAATTCACTATTGTTGATCCTGGACCATCATCATTTAAATACAGTGTAAATTCACTATTGTTGATCCTGGACCATCATCATCATTTAAATACAGTGTAAATTCACTAATGTTGATCCTGGACCATCATCATAATTTAAATACAGTGTAAATTCACTAATGTTGATCCTGGACCATCATCATCATTTAAATACAGTGTAAATTCACTATTGTTGATCCTGGACCATCATCATCATTTAAATACAGTGTAAATTCACTATTGTTGATCCTGGACCATCATCATCATTTAAATACAGTGTAAATTCACTATTGTTGATCCTGGACCATCATCATCATTTAAATACAGTATAAATTCACTATTGTTGATCCTGGACCATCATCATTTAAATACAGTGTAAATTCACTATTGTTGATCCTGGACCATCATCATCATTTAAATACAGTGTAAATTCACTATTGTTGATCCTGGACCATCATCATCATTTAACTACAGTGTAAAATCATTATTGTTGATCCTGGACCATCATCATCATTTAAATACAGTGTAAAATCACTATTGTTGATCCTGGACCATCATCATTTAAATATAGTGTAAATTCGCTATTGTTGATCCTGGGTCATCATCATTTAAATACAGTGTAAATTCACTATTGTTGATCCTGGACCATCATCATTTAAATACAGTGTAAATTCACTATTGTTGATCCTGGATCATCATCATTTAAATACAGTGTAAATTTACTATTGTTGATCCTGGACCATCATCATCATTTAATTACAGTGTAAATTCACTATTGTTGATCCTGGATCATCATCATCATTTAAATACAGTGTAAATTCACTATTGTTGATCCTGGACCATCATCATCATTTAAATACAGTGTAAATTCACTATTGTTGATCCTGGACCATCATCATCATCATTTAAATACAGTGTAAATTCACTTTTGTTGATCCTGGACCATCATCATTTAAATACAGTGTAAATTCATTATTGTTGAACCTGGACCATCATCATCATTTAAATACAGTGTAAATTCACTATTGTTGATCCTGGATCATCATCATTTAAATACAGTGTAAATTCACTATTGTTGATCCTGGATCATCATCATCATTTAAATACAGTGTAAATTCACTATTGTTGATCCTGGACCATCATCATTTAAATACAGTGTAAATTCACTAAAGTTGATCCTGGACCATCATCATTTAAATACAGTGTAAATTCACTATTGTTGATCCTGGATCATCATCATTTAAATACAGTGTAAATTCACTAAAGTTGATCCTGGACCATCATCATTTAAATACAGTGTAAATTCACTATTGTTGATCCTGGATCATCATCATTTAAATACAGTGTAAATTCACTATTGTTGATCCTGGACCATCATCATCATTTAAATACAGTGTAAATTCACTATTGTTGATCCTGGACCATCATCATCATTTAAATACAGTGTAAATTCACTATTGTTGATCCTGGATCATCATCATCATTTAAATACAGTGTAAATTCACTATTGTTGATCCTGGACCATCATCATTTAAATACAGTGTAAATTCACTATTGTTGATCCTGGATCATCATCATCATTTAAATACAGTGTAAAATCATTATTGTTAATCCTGGACCATCATCATCATTTAAATACAGTGTAATTTCACTATTGTTGATCCTGGATCATCATCATTTAAATACAGTGTAAAATCATTATTGTTGATCCTGGACCATCATCATCATTTAAATACAGTGTAAATTCACTATTGTTGATCCTGGATCATCATCATCATTTAAATACAGTGTAAATTCACTAAAGTTGATCCTGGACCATCATCATTTAAATACAGTGTAAATTCACTATTGTTGATCCTGGACCATCATCATTTAAATACAGTGTAAAATCATTATTGTTGATCCTGGACAATCATCATCATTTAAATACAGTGTAAAATCATTATTGTTGATCCTGGACCATCATCATTTAAATATAGTGTAAATTCACTATTGTTGATCCTGGATCATCATCATCATTTAAATACAGTGTAAATTCACTATTGTTGATCCTGGATCATCATCATTTAAATACAGTGTAAATTCACTATTGTTGATCCTGGATCATCATCATCATTTAAATACAGTGTAAAATCATTATTGTTGATCCTGGATCATCATCATCATTTAAATACAGTGTAAATTCACTATTGTTGATCCTGGATCATCATCATTTAAATACAGTGTAAATTCACTATTGTTGATCCTGGACCATCATCATCATTTAAATACAGTGTAAATTCACTATTGTTGATCCTGGACCATCATCATCATTTAAATACAGTGTAAATTCAGTATTGTTGATCCTGGACCATCATCATCATTTAAATACAGTGTAAATTCACTATTGTTGATCCTGGACCATCGTCATTTAAATACAGTGTAAAATCATTATTGTTGATCCTGGACCATCATCATCATTTAAATACAGTGTAAATTCACTATTGTTGATCCTGGACCATCATCATTTAAATACATCTTAAATTCACTATTGTTGATCCTGGATCATCATCATTTAAATACAGTGTAAATTCACTAATGTTGATCCTGGACCATCGTCATTTAAATACAGTGTAAAATCATTATTGTTGATCCTGGACCATCATCATCATTTAAATACAGTGTAAAATCACTATTGTTGATCCTGGATCATCATCATCATTTAAATACAGTGTAAAATCATTATTGTTGATCCTGGACCATCATCATCATTTAAATACAGTGTAAATTCACTATTGTTGATCCTGGATCATCATCATCATTTAAATACAGTGTAAATTCACTAAAGTTGATCCTGGACCATCATCATCATTTAAATACAGTGTAAATTCACTAATGTAGATCCTGGACCATCATCATTTAAATACAGTGTAAATTCACTATTGTTGATCCTGGATCATCATCATCATTTAAATACAGTGTAAATTCACTATTGTTGATCCTGGATCATCATCATCATTTAAATACAGTGTAAATTCACTATTGTTGATCCTGGACCATCATCATCATTTAAATACAGTGTAAATTCACTATTGTTGATCCTGGACCATCATCATTTAAATACAGTGTAAAATCATTATTGTTGATCCTGGACCATCATCATCATTTAAATACAGTGTAAATTCACTATTGTTGATCCTGGGTCATCATCATTTAAATACAGTTTAAATTCACTAATGTTGATCCTGGATCATCATCATCATTTAAATACAGTGTAAAATCATTATTGTTGATCCTGGACCATCATCATCATTTAAATACAGTGTAAATTCACTATTGTTGATCCTGGACCATCGTCATCATTTAAATACAGTGTAAATTCACTATTGTTGATCCTGGACCATCATCATTTAAATACAGTGTAAATTCATTATTGTTGATCCTTTACCATCATCATCATTTAAAAACAGTGTAAATTCACTATTGTTGATCCTGGACCATCATCATTTAAATACAGTGTAAATTCACTATTGTTGATCCTGGACCATCATCATCATTTAAATACAGTGTAAATTCACTAATGTTGATCCTGGACCATCATCATAATTTAAATACAGTGTAAATTCACTAATGTTGATCCTGGACCATCATCATCATTTAAATACAGTGTAAATTCACTATTGTTGATCCTGGACCATCATCATCATTTAAATAGTGTAAATTCACTATTGTTGATCCTGGACCATCATCATCATTTAAATACAGTGTAAATTCACTATTGTTGATCCTGGACCATCATCATCATTTAAATACAGTATAAATTCACTATTGTTGATCCTGGACCATCATCATTTAAATACAGTGTAAATTCACTATTGTTGATCCTGGACCATCATCATCATTTAAATACAGTGTAAATTCACTATTGTTGATCCTGGACCATCATCATCATTTAACTACAGTGTAAAATCATTATTGTTGATCCTGGACCATCATCATCATTTAAATACAGTGTAAAATCACTATTGTTGATCCTGGACCATCATCATTTAAATATAGTGTAAATTCGCTATTGTTGATCCTGGGTCATCATCATTTAAATACAGTGTAAATTCACTATTGTTGATCCTGGACCATCATCATTTAAATACAGTGTAAATTCACTATTGTTGATCCTGGATCATCATCATTTAAATACAGTGTAAATTTACTATTGTTGATCCTGGACCATCATCATCATTTAATTACAGTGTAAATTCACTATTGTTGATCCTGGATCATCATCATTTAAATACAGTGTAAATTCACTATTGTTGATCCTGGACCATCATCATCATTTAAATACAGTGTAAATTCACTATTGTTGATCCTGGATCATCATCATCATTTAAATACAGTGTAAATTCACTATTGTTGATCCTGGACCATCATCATCATTTAAATACAGTGTAAATTCACTATTGTTGATCCTGGATCATCATCATCATTTAAATACAGTGTAAATTCACTTTTGTTGATCCTGGACCATCATCATTTAAATACAGTGTAAATTCATTATTGTTGAACCTGGACCATCATCATCATTTAAATACAGTGTAAATTCACTATTGTTGATCCTGGATCATCATCATTTAAATACAGTGTAAATTCACTATTGTTGATCCTGGATCATCATCATCATTTAAATACAGTGTAAATTCACTATTGTTGATCCTGGACCATCATCATTTAAATACAGTGTAAATTCACTATTGTTGATCCTGGATCATCATCATTTAAATACGGTGTAAATTCACTATTGTTGATCCTGGATCATCATCATTTAAATACAGTGTAAATTCACTAAAGTTGATCCTGGACCATCATCATTTAAATACAGTGTAAATTCACTATTGTTGATCCTGGATCATCATCATTTAAATACAGTGTAAATTCACTATTGTTGATCCTGGACCATCATCATCATTTAAATACAGTGTAAATTCACTATTGTTGATCCTGGACCATCATCATCATTTAAATACAGTGTAAATTCACTATTGTTGATCCTGGATCATCATCATCATTTAAATACAGTGTAAATTCACTATTGTTGATCCTGGACCATCATCATTTAAATACAGTGTAAAATCACTATTGTTGATCCTGGATCATCATCATCATTTAAATACAGTGTAAATTCACTATTGTTGATCCTGGATCATCATCATCATTTAAATACAGTGTAAAATCATTATTGTTAATCCTGGACCATCATCATCATTTAAATACAGTGTAAATTCACTATTGTTGATCCTGGACCATCATCATCATTTAAATACAGTGTAAATTCACTATTGTTGATCCTGGACCATCATCATCATTTAAATACAGTGTAAATTCACTATTGTTGATCCTGGATCATCATCATCATTTAAATACAGTGTAAATTCACTATTGTTGATCCTGGACCATCATCATTTAAATACAGTGTAAAATCACTATTGTTGATCCTGGACCATCATCATCATTTAAATACAGTGTAATTTCACTATTGTTGATCCTGGATCATCATCATTTAAATACAGTGTAAAATCATTATTGTTGATCCTGGACCATCATCATCATTTAAATACAGTGTAAATTCACTATTGTTGATCCTGGATCATCATCATCATTTAAATACAGTGTAAATTCACTAAAGTTGATCCTGGACCATCATCATTTAAATACAGTGTAAATTCACTATTGTTGATCCTGGACCATCATCATTTAAATACAGTGTAAAATCATTATTGTTGATCCTGGATCATCATCATCATTTAAATATAGTGTAAATTCACTATTGTTGATCCTGGACAATCATCATCATTTAAATACAGTGTAAAATCATTATTGTTGATCCTGGACAATCATCATCATTTAAATACAGTGTAAAATCATTATTGTTGATCCTGGACCATCATCATTTAAATATAGTGTAAATTCACTATTGTTGATCCTGGATCATCATCATCATTTAAATACAGTGTAAATTCATTATTGTTGATCCTGGACAATCATCATCATTTAAATACAGTGTAAAATCATTATTGTTGATCCTGGACCATCATCATTTAAATATAGTGTAAATTCACTATTGTTGATCCTGGATCATCATCATTGAAATACAGTGTAAATTCACTATTGTTGATCCTGGATCATCATCATCATTTAAATACAGTGTAAATTCACTATTGTTGATCCTGGATCATCATCATTTAAATACAGTGTAAATTCACTATTGTTGATCCTGGATCATCATCATCATTTAAATACAGTGTAAAATCATTATTGTTGATCCTGGATCATCATCATCATTTAAATACAGTGTAAATTCACTATTGTTGATCCTGGATCATCATCATTTAAATACAGTGTAAATTCACTATTGTTGATCCTGGACCATCATCATCATTTAAATACAGTGTAAATTCACTATTGTTGATCCTGGACCATCATCATCATTTAAATACAGTGTAAATTCACTATTGTTGATCCTGGACCATCATCATCATTTAAATACAGTGTAAATTCACTATTGTTGATCCTGGACCATCGTCATTTAAATACAGTGTAAAATCATTATTGTTGATCCTGGACCATCATCATCATTTAAATACAGTGTAAATTCACTATTGTTGATCCTGGACCATCATCATTTAAATACAGTTTAAATTCACTATTGTTGATCCTGGATCATCATCATTTAAATACAGTGTAAATTCACTAATGTTGATCCTGGACCATCATCATCATTTAAATACAGTGTAAATTCACTATTGTTGATCCTGGACCATCATCATCATTTAAATACAGTGTAAATTCACTATTGTTGATCCTGGACCATCATCATTTAAATACAGTTTAAATTCACTATTGTTGATCCTGGATCATCATCATTTAAATACAGTGTAAATTCACTAATGTTGATCCTGGACCATCATCGTCATTTAAATACAGTGTAAAATCATTATTGTTGATCCTGGACCATCATCATCATTTAAATACAGTGTAAAATCACTATTGTTGATCCTGGATCATCATCATCATTTAAATACAGTGTAAAATCATTATTGTTGATCCTGGACCATCATCATCATTTAAATACAGTGTAAATTCACTATTGTTGATCCTGGATCATCATCATCATTTAAATACAGTGTAAATTCACTAAAGTTGATCCTGGACCATCATCATCATTTAAATACAGTGTAAATTCACTATTGTTGATCCTGGATCATCATCATTTAAATACAGTGTAAATTCACTATTGTTGATCCTGGATCATCATCATCATTTAAATACAGTGTAAAATCATTATTGTTGATCCTGGATCATCATCATCATTTAAATACAGTGTAAATTCACTATTGTTGATCCTGGATCATCATCATTTAAATACAGTGTAAATTCACTATTGTTGATCCTGGACCATCATCATCATTTAAATACAGTGTAAATTCACTATTGTTGATCCTGGACCATCATCATCATTTAAATACAGTGTAAATTCACTATTGTTGATCCTGGACCATCATCATCATTTAAATACAGTGTAAATTCACTATTGTTGATCCTGGATCATCATCATCATTTAAATACAGTGTAAATTCACTATTGTTGATCCTGGACCATCATCATTTAAATACAGTTTAAATTCACTATTGTTGATCCTGGATCATCATCATTTAAATACAGTGTAAATTCACTAATGTTGATCCTGGACCATCGTCATTTAAATACAGTGTAAAATCATTATTGTTGATCCTGGACCATCATCATCATTTAAATACAGTGTAAAATCACTATTGTTGATCCTGGATAATCATCATCATTTAAATACAGTGTAAAATCATTATTGTTGATCCTGGACCATCATCATCATTTAAATACAGTGTAAATTCACTATTGTTGATCCTGGATCATCATCATCATTTAAATACAGTGTAAATTCACTAAAGTTGATCCTGGACCATCATCATCATTTAAATACAGTGTAAATTCACTAATGTAGATCCTGGACCATCATCATTTAAATACAGTGTAAATTCACTATTGTTGATCCTGGATCATCATCATCATTTAAATACAGTGTAAATTCACTATTGTTGATCCTGGACCATCATCATCATTTAAATACAGTGTAAATTCACTATTGTTGATCCTGGACCATCATCATTTAAATACAGTGTAAAATCATTATTGTTGATCCTGGACCATCATCATCATTTAAATACAGTGTAAATTCACTATTGTTGATCCTGGGTCATCATCATTTAAATACAGTTTAAATTCACTAATGTTGATCCTGGATCATCATCATCATTTAAATACAGTGTAAAATCATTATTGTTGATCCTGGACCATCATCATCATTTAAATACAGTGTAAATTCACTATTGTTGATCCTGGACCATCGTCATCATTTAAATACAGTGTAAATTCACTATTGTTGATCCTGGACCATCATCATCATTTAAATACAGTGTAAATTCACTATTGTTGATCCTGGACCATCATCATTTAAATACAGTGTAAATTCACTATTGTTGATCCTGGACCATCATCATCATTTAAATACAGTGTAAATTCACTAATGTTGATCCTGGACCATCATCATAATTTAAATACAGTGTAAATTCACTAATGTTGATCCTGGACCATCATCATCATTTAAATACAGTGTAAATTCACTATTGTTGATCCTGGACCATCATCATCATTTAAATAGTGTAAATTCACTATTGTTGATCCTGGACCATCATCATCATTTAAATACAGTGTAAATTCACTATTGTTGATCCTGGACCATCATCATCATTTAAATACAGTATAAATTCACTATTGTTGATCCTGGACCATCATCATTTAAATACAGTGTAAATTCACTATTGTTGATCCTGGACCATCATCATCATTTAAATACAGTGTAAATTCACTATTGTTGATCCTGGACCATCATCATCATTTAACTACAGTGTAAAATCATTATTGTTGATCCTGGACCATCATCATCATTTAAATACAGTGTAAAATCACTATTGTTGATCCTGGACCATCATCATTTAAATATAGTGTAAATTCGCTATTGTTGATCCTGGGTCATCATCATTTAAATACAGTGTAAATTCACTATTGTTGATCCTGGACCATCATCATTTAAATACAGTGTAAATTCACTATTGTTGATCCTGGATCATCATCATTTAAATACAGTGTAAATTTACTATTGTTGATCCTGGACCATCATCATCATTTAATTACAGTGTAAATTCACTATTGTTGATCCTGGATCATCATCATCATTTAAATACAGTGTAAATTCACTATTGTTGATCCTGGACCATCATCATCATTTAAATACAGTGTAAATTCACTATTGTTGATCCTGGATCATCATCATCATTTAAATACAGTGTAAATTCACTATTGTTGATCCTGGATCATCATCATTTAAATACAGTGTAAATTCACTATTGTTGATCCTGGACCATCATCATTTAAATACAGTGTAAATTCACTATTGTTGATCCTGGATCATCATCATTTAAATACGGTGTAAATTCACTATTGTTGATCCTGGATCATCATCATTTAAATACAGTGTAAATTCACTAAAGTTGATCCTGGACCATCATCATTTAAATACAGTGTAAATTCACTATTGTTGATCCTGGATCATCATCATTTAAATACAGTGTAAATTCACTATTGTTGATCCTGGACCATCATCATCATTTAAATACAGTGTAAATTCACTATTGTTGATCCTGGACCATCATCATCATTTAAATACAGTGTAAATTCACTATTGTTGATCCTGGATCATCATCATCATTTAAATACAGTGTAAATTCACTATTGTTGATCCTGGACCATCATCATTTAAATACAGTGTAAAATCACTATTGTTGATCCTGGATCATCATCATCATTTAAATACAGTGTAAATTCACTATTGTTGATCCTGGATCATCATCATCATTTAAATACAGTGTAAAATCATTATTGTTAATCCTGGACCATCATCATCATTTAAATACAGTGTAATTTCACTATTGTTGATCCTGGATCATCATCATTTAAATACAGTGTAAAATCATTATTGTTGATCCTGGACCATCATCATCATTTAAATACAGTGTAAATTCACTATTGTTGATCCTGGATCATCATCATCATTTAAATACAGTGTAAATTCACTAAAGTTGATCCTGGACCATCATCATTTAAATACAGTGTAAATTCACTATTGTTGATCCTGGACCATCATCATTTAAATACAGTGTAAAATCATTATTGTTGATCCTGGACAATCATCATCATTTAAATACAGTGTAAAATCATTATTGTTGATCCTGGACCATCATCATTTAAATATAGTGTAAATTCACTATTGTTGATCCTGGATCATCATCATCATTTAAATACAGTGTAAATTCACTATTGTTGATCCTGGATCATCATCATTTAAATACAGTGTAAATTCACTATTGTTGATCCTGGATCATCATCATCATTTAAATACAGTGTAAAATCATTATTGTTGATCCTGGATCATCATCATCATTTAAATACAGTGTAAATTCACTATTGTTGATCCTGGATCATCATCATTTAAATACAGTGTAAATTCACTATTGTTGATCCTGGACCATCATCATCATTTAAATACAGTGTAAATTCACTATTGTTGATCCTGGACCATCATCATCATTTAAATACAGTGTAAATTCACTATTGTTGATCCTGGACCATCATCATCATTTAAATACAGTGTAAATTCACTATTGTTGATCCTGGATCATCATCATCATTTAAATACAGTGTAAATTCACTATTGTTGATCCTGGACCATCGTCATTTAAATACAGTGTAAAATCATTATTGTTGATCCTGGACCATCATCATCATTTAAATACAGTGTAAATTCACTATTGTTGATCCTGGACCATCATCATTTAAATACAGTTTAAATTCACTATTGTTGATCCTGGATCATCATCATTTAAATACAGTGTAAATTCACTAATGTTGATCCTGGACCATCATCATCATTTAAATACAGTGTAAATTCACTATTGTTGATCCTGGACCATCATCATCATTTAAATACAGTGTAAATTCACTATTGTTGATCCTGGACCATCATCATTTAAATACAGTTTAAATTCACTATTGTTGATCCTGGATCATCATCATTTAAATACAGTGTAAATTCACTAATGTTGATCCTGGACCATCATCGTCATTTAAATACAGTGTAAAATCATTATTGTTGATCCTGGACCATCATCATCATTTAAATACAGTGTAAAATCACTATTGTTGATCCTGGATCATCATCATCATTTAAATACAGTGTAAAATCATTATTGTTGATCCTGGACCATCATCATCATTTAAATACAGTGTAAATTCACTATTGTTGATCCTGGATCATCATCATCATTTAAATACAGTGTAAATTCACTAAAGTTGATCCTGGACCATCATCATCATTTAAATACAGTGTAAATTCACTAATGTAGATCCTGGACCATCATCATTTAAATACAGTGTAAATTCACTATTGTTGATCCTGGATCATCATCATCATTTAAATACAGTGTAAATTCACTATTGTTGATCCTGGACCATCATCATCATTTAAATACAGTGTAAATTCACTATTGTTGATCCTGGACCATCATCATTTAAATACAGTGTAAAATCATTATTGTTGATCCTGGACCATCATCATCATTTAAATACAGTGTAAATTCACTATTGTTGATCCTGGGTCATCATCATTTAAATACAGTGTAAAATCACTATTGTTGATCCTGGATCATCATCATCATTTAAATACAGTGTAAAATCATTATTGTTGATCCTGGACCATCATCATCATTTAAATACAGTGTAAATTCACTATTGTTGATCCTGGATCATCATCATCATTTAAATACAGTGTAAATTCACTAAAGTTGATCCTGGACCATCATCATCATTTAAATACAGTGTAAATTCACTAATGTAGATCCTGGACCATCATCATTTAAATACAGTGTAAATTCACTATTGTTGATCCTGGATCATCATCATCATTTAAATACAGTGTAAATTCACTATTGTTGATCCTGGATCATCATCGTCATTTAAATACAGTGTAAAATCACTATTGTTGATCCTGGATCATCATCATCATTTAAATACAGTGTAAAATCATTATTGTTGATCCTGGACCATCATCATCATTTAAATACAGTGTAAATTCACTATTGTTGATCCTGGATCATCATCATCATTTAAATACAGTGTAAAATCATTATTGTTGATCCTGGACCATCATCATCATCATTTAAATACAGTGTAAATTCACTATTGTTGATCCTGGATCATCAGCATCATTTACAAACAGTGTAAATTCACTATTGTTGATCCTGGACCATCATCATCATTTAAAAACAGTGTAAATTCACTATTGTTGATCCTGGACCATCATCATTTAAATACAGTGTAAATTCACTATTGTTGATCCTGGATCATCATCATCATTTAAATACAGTGTAAAGTCACTATTGTTGATCCTGGATCATCATCATCATTTAAATACAGTGTAAAATCATTATTGTTGATCCTGGACCATCATCATCATTTAAATACAGTGTAAATTCACTATTGTTGATCCTGGATCATCATCATCATTTAAATACAGTGTAAATTCACTAATGTTGATCCTGGACCATCATCATTTAAATACAGTGTAAATTCACTATTGTTGATCCTGGATCATCATCATCATTTAAATACAGTGTAAATTCACTATTGTTGATCCTGGACCATCATCATCATTTAAATACAGTGTAAAATCATTATTGTTGATCCTGGATCATCATCATCATTTAAATACAGTGTAAATTCACTTTTGTTGATCCTGGACCATCATCATTTAAATACAGTGTAAATTCACTTTTGTTGATCCTGGACCATGAAAAACATTTTAATAAATTGTAAATTCACTATTGTCAATTCTGGACCATCTATATTTAAATAATGTCGAGCTTTAAACTGGTTCAGGCTTTTTAAAATCTGTCAGTCAATATGTACTTGTCAGGCTCCGTCCCTATCGGGCCTATAACAATTTCATTTCAACGCCAGACACCCAAAAGGCAGTTACTGTGGGTTATCCATACTGTGATGAGACAATTCATTTAAATCTAACAAGGACATTAAACTTAGTAGACTATTCCAAAGAAATTCTAAAATTTTTGGGTCTTAAATTTTATTTGTTGAGGTCTTAAAAAGCATTAAATTTGACTTTTAATTGGTGCAAGAACCCTGTGCAAGCTGAATAAACTGACAAAGCAAGCACTGGGGATCTGTTATTGTTCCTGTTGTACCGTACCCATGTTGAACCATGACCCCAAAACCGAAATACATAAGATGCCCTTTATATGAAGAACGAAGTCACATGCATTGCTCAGGTGTGACTTTTTCACAGACTTCAACAGGGTGTAAAAATCTTGATGGTTCTGTGGGTCTCGTCTGGGCCATTCTACAGATTGATTTAATTTCTCTGAAAGCGTTTGAGAGTTTCCTTGCCTGTGTTTTGGATCATTGCCTTGCTGAAATGTCCATCCTAGTTTTATCTTCATCCTCCTGCTGATGTAGATGTCGGTCTGAAGTAGCGAATATTAGTTTACAATGACAAAGGGCAGAGGGTTGCTGAAGAACTACTGAGAGATTTCAGCTGCTGTCTGGGCTTTCACTGTCTTTTTAAACCTCCCTTTCTTCATGTGTTCAACACTTTTCCCCTGCGTCATTTCATTTTATTATGCATAACCTAATTTGCAAACTAATTCGATTTTTTTTTCTTTGCATATATGGATTTTTTTTGGTTGTTACCAACATCCGGGGGAAATTCAATGGCACTTTTTGAAATATGTATTCTGAGAAAAATGGTGACATGATCAATACTTTTTTTCCCAGCTGTATATATTATAATAATTAGTGTTTGTTGTCTGGTGGTCTCTTACATTTAACCTATTCAGCAGCATTCACCATAAACAGAAATTATTTTAATCAGGAATATACTGAAAATTTGTTTTGGTCATATAACAGCAATTAGCAATAGTGGAGCCATGACTTTGTCTTTGTTAAGACAATCTACTAGAAATTTCACTGAAACCAAGTTCAGTTTTTTTTTAAAGGATTCAACTCGACCACCCTCTAAGCTTTGATATTTTAATTTCTAAGCACCCTTTTAGCATAATATTGCTAGTTTACATACAGTAGTCAGAGATGTGTATTCATTTGTCACATGTTTCCATTAGCTCTGTGCACAGATATTCAAACCCTCATGTCTCCAATTACACCAGCCCTTACCCTCCCTCTGGAGCGGCTCTGACACAGAGACTGCGGTCCACATCCACACCCAACGTCACCATGCTCAGCACCACAGTGCCAGTTGACAGCAGCCTGATTGAGGTAATGACAAACCAGAGCCTGGAGACTCTCTAGCCGCCTTTCCACTGCACACGACAAATGACAAGCGACAGACCGGAAGTCATTCATTTCCAATGGAGAGCAGTCCGGGAGCTGCAGGTCCGTGCACGAGAGATGAGAAATAGTAGTTTATTTGGTTATTTTTTTAATTATAAAAAGTCTATATTTAAGAAAAACATTTCTGTTCATAAATGTAAGTAAGAAAGTAATAAATATATATATTTTTAATGTTGTCTCCACATTCCCTCCAATATTTTAGGGGTCTATGAGTTTCTAGTATTCATTCATCCATTAAAATATGTAAGCGCCCAGAAAATAAAGGCTATTTCTTTTGCAATTCTTTATTTCGGACACCATGAGAATCAGCTTCTCCCCCATGGTGCACGACAACACTGAAAATACTGTGCGGCTGCCACAAGGGGGCGTATTCCGACAGTCGTTTCCAAATGTCGTGTGCAGTGGAAAGGCGGCTTCAGCCTTAATGTCCGTGTGAACCAGATGTTGCTGAGATTTTTATTTCAGTATGTTGATGTACTTCCAGGTGAACAGAATATTGAGTAGGACGCTGGGCTTTCCTCTTGCACATCCTTTTCTTATAGCAAACTTATAAGCAACTGAGTGTGTACTGAAGAAGATTTTATTCTCTCTGTATGAAGTATTTTCTAAGTGTAAAAATGTATGTAGTGTTTGAAGCAAACATGCCAGCGTGTGTTAAAAATACTGTGTAAGATGAGTATGCCTGCACAGGAGAAACACTAGGAGAAGGCTGAGTGACTGATTGTGTAGAATAATTGAATATGTAAAGCACTGATCATCTATGTTAAATACTTCTATGAAGCTATATGTGTCAGAAGTTGGAATGAGTAACATATTATCAAGTTATTATCCTATCATAACAATGTATGTAAACATTTGCATAAGTTGCATCTATACTTTGCTGACATAGACCTGTAACATCTCTGTTGACATGA
This sequence comes from Danio rerio, assembly GCF_052040795.2. Lineage (NCBI taxonomy): Eukaryota > Metazoa > Chordata > Actinopteri > Cypriniformes > Danionidae > Danio > Danio rerio. Next base: position 4,801,266 of record NC_141043.1, read on the forward strand.
GCTAGTGGGCTGAGAGCCAAGAATAGCAGGACCCCTTAGACTAGAAAACCTATTCAAAAATGGTCAAAAGTTAAAAAGAGACTTAGGGGTGTGTCAAATAATCCTGTATACCAAACCCAAATCCTTGTAACAAACACAGATACTTCAGAAGGTGTCCAGGAGAGACTTCAGAATGCTCTGCGGTCTGCTCTGCTCTTTCTCGGCTTTATTATGGAGATTAAAGTCTATTTTCTGATATTCAAAACCTCCGGTCTGATAATTTCTAAATGATAAGACGTCAAAATTTACGACAGTACATGTCCAATTAACAATCAAACTACATCTTTTCGATTAGGATTATAGAAATCTCATAGAATGATTTTCCAAATTTGTGAGCAGGGCCTTAATTTTCAATTTCAAAAGCTTTCTAAAACAAATTAATATATGCTGCAATTGCCCTTAATCTCTCTCTTTCGTTTTCCTCTTTCTGTTGTACCATGCTGGGAGTAGTTAGACACATCTCCAAGCTCCTGGTGTCAACAGTTTAGTCTGAAGAGAAGAGTAGGTCTTTTCCCCTCTTCTGTATGGCTGTTTTAAAAGAGAATGCAGCTGCTGTCCAGTCATAAGGTCATGGCTTTGTAGATATATGCTTTACTACACCTGTGAGAACGTGAACCGCAGTTGTCTGTGAATAAAGCAGTTCTCTGAAGTTTAGCTGTGGCTTGCATTTGGTGTGAGTGAGCCATAAACTGGCTGTGCTAAATAAAATCTCTGCATCTCGTTCACTAATCAGTAGTCAGTTTCAGTTTACTTGATCTACACCAGCATTCTGCACTACTCTCCTGCCTGCCTGAATTGCTGGAATGTATTATGGCTTCTTTTCTTCATCTATGTTAAGCTGCTTTGACACAATCTACATAGTAAAAAGTGCTTTAGAAATAAGGATTAAATTAATTGAGCTGAACAAATAATTACGATTATTCATATTTATATGCAGAAACGTTTGTTAGTGGATTCATCTAAATAAGTGGCAGTGACCATGAGGTTAATCAATTACATAAAATCTGTTCAAACATTTTTTTTCTGGGATATCATGAAATTCTAATCTAATGTGCTTATTTCAGACATTAAAAGTCAGATAAGTTTTGTTTATTTTTATGTATTTTTTTATACTGTATAATGTTTTTTTTTTATATTGTTTCATATGTTACCTGTTGTTAGAGCTTGGCTATATTTAGTGCCATGATGTTCCTTTGCCATTCATCAACTTGCAGTCAATTAAGTGAAATGCAGTCATGAAACTTTACCAATTAACTAAGGCAAACATGCCAAAAAATTTACATTTCAAGTGCTTTATCTACAAAAACGACCACTTCAAATACATTAAAAATACTTTTCATTTTATTCAAAATCTGAGGTAAATTATCCAGTCTCGTGGCTATTAAATTTATAAAAATTATATTCAATCCTAAACCACATTAATATCATTCAAAGCACAACAGCACCTTGTTTTTCCATTCATCAAGGTTTTTTTATTAAGAGAAAGTCAGGGTAAAGTCTAAATGTTATAAGCTGCGGATACTCTCATCAGTATAGCATTATAGCTTTTTTGTTACACTGTTCAACAATAATGAATATTTTTACATTACTGTGAGAGTTGGGTGGATGTTATTTAAATACAATTATAGATAGTTTAATAAATAATATAAATAATTCTCGTTAACTTTTGGCCACAGTTTTATTCCTCTTAGCAACAACAGGAAGTTTTGGAAAATTTAAGGGATTTGACGTTTGGCTAAGAGTGGGAACCCCGCATCTCTATATATGATCTTTCAGCACAGTCCTTCCTTTAAGCCTTTTGTAACTCGCGTCAAATATATGCCGCTTTCTGCAGACACACGCTTGCCAGATCCTCAAGCAATTCCAAGTGTGTCATGTTTAAACCCAGTTTAAACTTAGGAAAGAACTTTTATATAAATGCAGATTGCTGACTTCTTATCAGCCACCTGTGCATACAAGTTGTTAAAAAAATTCTCACATCCTGACATATAATGCAGCTTTTCTTACTCTTTCTTATTCATTGCACAAATTTGTACAGTTGAAGTCAGAATTATTAGCCCCCCTTTGATTTATTATTATTTTTTTCATATTTCCGAAATGATGTTTAACAGAGCAAGGACATTTTCACAGCATGTCTGATAATATTTTTTCTTCTGGAGGAAGTCTTGGTTTGTTTTATTTCAGCTAGACTAAAAATAGTTGTAATTTTTTTAAAAGCCATTTTAAGGTCAATACTATTAGCCCCTTTAAGCAATTTTTTTTTTCTGATAGCCTACAGAACAAACCATCATTATACAATAACTTGCCTAATTACCCTAACCTCCCTAGTTAACCTAATTAACCTAGTTAAGCGTTTAAATGTCACTTTAAGCTGTATAAAAGTGTCTTGAAAAATATCTAGTCAAATATTATTTACTGTCATCATGACAAAGATAAAATAAATCAGTTATTAGAAATAAGTTATTAAAACTATTATGTTTTAGAAATGTGTTGAAAAAATCTTCTCTCCTTTAAACAGAAATTGGGGAAAAAAAATAAACGGGGTCTAATAATTTAGGGGGGCTAATAATTCTGCCTTCAACTGTATGTAAAGATGCTTCATAAATTAGAAATATGTGTACAGTGAAGCCTTCTTCACAGTACTGAAACTTAAAATTTTACATACGCCTCCGACCCCATACTCCCAGAGCACCCTCCACAGAATGCAACGATGGACACAGTCCAATGCCTACTCCCAAGTCCACAAAACACGTGGACTGGTTGGGCATACTCCCATGAACCCTCGAGGGCCTTAATCAGGTTATAGAGCTGGTCAAGTGTATTATGGCCCGGTTGAAAACCGCATTGTTCCACATGGATCCTAGGTTCAACCAGGACAGTGTTAAAATTATTTGTTTGTTAAGAACATTAGAAGAATATGAAGAAGAACATGTGTAATGTCTAAATGTCTACAAACTGCGCATATCATAACATCACGAACACAAGTGGAAAAAATGAAATTCAGACGAACAACATCCACCATTTGACCTACCATTTCACACAACCTACCCATGTCAGTTGCGTCACTTTACTCCCATTCATGAATTTAAACGTGCTACTCGGCTTGCATACTGTCTTTATTGCATACTGTATTTCGAACGCAGCCTCTGTCTTGCAGTGTGTTTGGGATTTGAATGACTGAAAGCAGTTGTGTGCTGTCTCTTTTGTTGATTTTAATTCTTTTTCCTGTTTGCTTTTCATCTAGGATGCCATACGTGTTCACAGCTCAGGTAAGAATAAAACATCAAAACAGATTCATGGGAAACCAATGAGGAATGTTGTTGCTGTAGTTTAATTGGGGGCATGAATATGGAGCAGGTAAATTTTCTTTTTAATCCATCTGTCTGCAGCTGGCAGTTCTCCAAATCAGAGCCCTACCGGCTGGAACCAGGCCAGCGCACACATACCAGCATCAGCTCTAAATCCTCAGGAGAAAGTTAAAATCGTAAGACTTATGGCGCTCTGTCTTCTTTTGGTTCGGTTACAGTCAAGTAGTCTTGCAGCAAACTCTTTGTTTTGTCAATCTTTATTATGGACATTCTTGTATGATGCTGCTGTTATCATGTTTAGGTCAGTGAGTCAATTCCAGCTTTTCATTGATGGCTATTAGTGTTGCCAAATGCTTTCAATATAAAGTAGTCAAAGCCTGCTTGAAAAAATTGTAATGTTGCAAGATGATGTCATGCACAAATTAGCATATTTATTATTATGACATTCTTTATTTAAAAAAGCCCTTTCTTTTTTATAATTATTTTTTAGGGGTTTTTAACCTTTAATAGATAGAATAGTGCAGAGAATTGACAAGAAATAGTTGGGAGCAGAGAGAGAGGGAAGGGTTGGCAAAGGACCTCGAGTTGGGAATCCAACTCAGGTCGCCGTGAGCACCATGTTGCTATATGTCAGCCTACTTAACCACTAGGATATACGCTTATTTCACGCGGCGAAAATACACAAAGGTGAGGCTGCGGTGGGAAGAAACCCCAAAGTATAGGATCAGCACTGTAAACATTGCAGCAACATGCTGTGTACTATAAACCCCCAGCTGTTGCCACGATTTCAAAAAGCAGAAATGGTGTAAACAACACTTTAATATCATTCAGTGCAGTTTAATTTAAACAATTAAAAGCATATCAGGCATCAAACAACATTACAATCTCTTTCAGAGTAATAGGCTTAAGTGTCCTCCTAGGTTTCGGTTCATGGTAGCAGGTAAACACCGTGGGGACGCTTCCTTGATTCAGTTCATGTAACCTGGTGAGCGATAAAACATTGCAGTCCTCTATAGCACACCCACGTGTTGTCTGTAATAGTGTTGTCCCGGTACTAAAGTTTTAAAAACGTCCAATTGCCGCTAACATTTAAGTGCCACTGAGCGCGCTCATAAACACAGCTGATTAGCCATAGTGTTCACCAGTGCTTTATACGCTCATCAGCTCACCGCTCTTCACCGAATACAAGCAGAGATACATGGACATTGGAGCATTTAAAGCCGTGAAGATCAGTCGATTTATCCGCGGATCGCTCGTTTGTGTTTGTCCCTGGTAAACATCGGTGAAGAGCGGTGAACTGATGACCTTCCTGGCCAATCGCAGTCATTTTTGTTGAGCATGTTGAACGCAATGGCAAATCAGCGCTGTTTAAGAAAGCCATCAACAGTGCCTTAAATGTTAACGGGAAATGGACATTTTTTTTGTTTATTTTAGTACCGAAATTTTGTATTGTGACAAGTCTAATATAGTGAAAGAATCAGTTCATTAACTTGAGTTTCATGAGTTGGCATTAAAAACCAACTCATGAAACATCTTTTGTTTGGGAAAGAAAACGTTAGCTAACTAGTGCCATTTCCCTTAACTTAGCTAAAAATAAGGTACAATCCCTTTTTATTTTCACTATTCATTCAGAACGGACCTTTGAGTCACTTAGAAGGTGGTGAAAGTATACATTTTTGTCGATTTCTCTTCGCTGATAAGATATACAGCCAGGCACACAACATTCCTGTTGTTATTCCGATAATTCCGGGTTTCTTCCCACCAGCCTCGATTTCGCTGTTTAAAATGGTGGCCGCGTGAAATCAGTCCATTGGCGCTGAAAGCCCTTTCTAACTTTAATAAACACATTTTACACATTTTAAATACATAAAGCAGGTTGAATTACAGAAATTTGCCTGAAATTTAAAATTTAAGTAAATTCCTGTAATTGAATGTCTGTTATTTTACAGTAAATTTCTGTAATTGTATGTCTGTTATTTTACAGTAAATTTCTGTAATTGAATGTCTGTTATTTTACAGTAAATTTCTGTAATTAAATGTCTGTTATTTTACAGTAAATTTCTGTAATTGAATGTCTGTTATTTTACAGTAAATTTCTGTAATTTAACGGCCGCTATTTCATGTTTTTTTCAGGCACCCCAGCTGCCGGAAATAAACTGTAAAATAACAGATTTTTTTTACAGTGTATACTATAAATACTTAAATAAACAAATTACCTGAGGCATGCTATATAAGTACTTTTACATAAGCCAGAACAATGTTGCGCAAGTTTTTTAAAAGAGGTATTTAAAGTTTAAAAAACAAGTAGTGCGACATACAAGCTGAACTCTTCTAGACATCAGCTATCAACTGCAATAGCTTTATTATATAAACAGCTTTATTTAGTCTTAAAAAAATGAACGAATACTTCAATAATATTTACACATTAATTATTTATTACGGTGATTTGAAAATGTGATTAATTTTGAGAGGAATTTCTCAATGCTAAACGTTCATTTTAAAAAGTGTTTTGAGGAAGAAATATGATTTCGTTATTTCAGCGTGCTTTCTTGTGGTTCTTAACATGAGTTATTGTTTTCTAGCGGCCGAGGGATAAACGGGACTCGAGTTATTACTGGGAGATCGAAGCTAATGAGGTTGTGCTTCTGAGCAGGATTGGGTCAGGCTCCTTTGGAACCGTACACAAAGGGAAATGGCACGGTAAGCATCGGTTTAGTGCTTCTTTCAGTAAAATAGCCTTCTTAGGGACACATTATGACTGTTATCTTTACCATGCTGTAGGTGATGTGGCTGTGAAGGTATTAAAAGTCACCAACCCAACACCAGAGCAGTTTCAGGCTTTCCGCAACGAGGTGGCAGTTCTTAGGTAAGCATTTCTTCTTGATTATTAGTACATCAGTGCAGGTTTTGTTTTGTTGATGGCTTTTGAATGTCAGTGGTTTCATTTTAATGTGCAGTCCCAGGACAGATTCATTTAGTATTCATTTAGTCATTTAGTAGAAGCTTTTGTCTAAAGCAACTTACAGTTGAAGAGGCATTTAGCAATTCAACAAGAGGCAATACACACAAGATGTGTTAATATTACAAAGAAACTGTTAGTGCTCAGGGAATAGAGTGGAGGAACTTTGACGTCACCTTGTAGGCTAATCAGCTGCTAGCATAAAACTGGTTCCCTCAACAAAATCCCTATAGGATTTTCCCATAGGCTTTTCAAACACTGCAAATTAGGTCCCTCTTTATATTAAGTGTCCTTAACTACTATGTACTTACAACTAAAAAATAAATGCAATGTACTTACTGTGTTTATAATGTATTTGTGAACACTTGTGGTGCTTTTGAGTTGGGATAGAGGTTGAGATTTGAACAGGTTTGGTGTAATGGGTAGGTTTAAGGGTGGGTTAAGGTGTAAGGGATGTTCAACAGTGTATTTACAAATGTAATTACAAAAGTTAAATACAGATGTAATTACATGCATGTATTTAATCAAGCATAAGTAAACAGTAAATACATGTATTTACATAATAAGTACATTGTAACAAACTATTAATTCCTGTGTAAGTACATATTAGTTAAAGCCACTTAATATAAAGTGGGACCGCAAATTATAAGCTCTGTGTATAAACACTGTTCATTACACTTACTCGTTTTGTACAACCGGATATTCCCTACACAAAAATACAACTTTTAGCACTTTTAGGCCGTACTTACACTAGGTGCAGTTGCCTCGAACTGTGCCAAAGCATGCTTGTCCCCGCTCCTGTCTCCCCCGACGGCCCGCACTCACACCACAATCGGGCCTGGGCACGCTTACGTCATCGCTGCTGCGCTGTTCAGTGAGAAGCGCTGTCACTCAGCAGCACAGTGGAGATTTCTCTAGTTATATCGTTTCAGTCGTTTAATATGCAGTGACATGCAGTCAAATATTTCGCCAAACAGTCCTTAGGGGTGCGGTGACACGCAGTCAGATATTTCGCCGGACAGATCCGCCACTTTTGGCGCTCATAAACAATCATAAAGCCCTCGTGCTGCAGGAATGAGGAGGTCTGCTGAAGGCGCGCAGCTGTCGTGCAGTGAGGAGTTTGCGTCTTTAATAAACTACGGCAGTTTGCGTTTACTGAACAGTAAGAATGATTAATAAATCCAAATGAAACAGTCCCTTAAAAGTCACGTCTCGCTTTCAGTTTCGGGCTTTGCGTGTTTTGCACTCACACTACAAATGTACCAAGTGAACCGCGTTTAGGCCCACCTCTTCCAACCGGGCCAGGGCTGGCCAAGTGAACCGTGCTTGAGCCCGATTCAGCGCACTCACACTTCTCAAACGATCCGGGAAACGGCCCTGGGCACGGTACGGATGGCATAGTGTGAGTAGGCCCTTAGATCTTAAATGCAAACGCTAGAACTGAGAAGCTAACATTAGGCTTTAAACAGACAGCACCACCCTGCTACAGACAACTTTTCAAGCTTATTTTTAGAAATATGGCCCATGACAAAGACTTAATCTCTCAGTTTGTTACATTATAATCCACGCTATATATTATAAACAAATAAATACGCAAAAACACATCTGTATAAGACCCACGTGCGCTCCAGACCAGCTCAGCTCAAGGACGTATAGTGTCTCCGACACCGCCTGTAGTCCCATTTAGCAACTTGATAGCAACCGTCTTTTAAAAGAAGCGCAACTGATTTTAAAGATCAGGAGTGTGATGTAACTGATGTGTTTTATGTCGTAGAGTAAAAAGTGAAAGTATCTCGAGTTTGTGTTAGCCACAAACCTTATTTAAGCGATTTTACTGAAATCCCATAGAAAAAATCCATTGACTTTAGGACGAGGGTACCGGAACTGCTAAAATGCTAACTCGCTTCCGGGTTTGTGCATACAAATTGACGTCATAGTTCCTAGTTGTTAGGACGCAGAGTGTTTTTTAATATATATATCCGGGTATATATATATATATTATGCGGGTATATATATATATTAATATAGATTCGGTGTGCGCCTACTTATGAGTCAAATTTGATGTATCAGCTCTTTGTGTTCTTAGTCTGTTTTTTTGCTGCCAATAGGAAAACCAGACATGTCAACATTCTGTTGTTCATGGGCTACATGACAAAAGGAAATCTTGCCATTGTAACGCAGTGGTGTGAAGGCAGCAGTCTGTATAAACACCTCCACGTACTGGAGACCAACTTCCAGATGTTTCAGCTGATAGATATCGCCAGACAGACTGCTCAGGGCATGGAGTGAGTGTTTTGTACATCCTGTGAAGTAGGGCTGTGCAATATGTGTGTATATATCATGGACAAAAAATAAAGATTTGTTTGTTTTATATTATGCGCTATTGCTTATATCGAAGTGTTGCATCATATATGCTAATACATTTTCATAATTTAAATGAGCACAATACTACTATGTCATTACGGGGATGCAGAAACATGAATAACAGCATCGCGAGAAAGTTGTGATCTTAAAAGTACAATTTCTTTTAATAAATGTACATTTTGCATTTTCTTTAGCATTTTTTGTTTATGTTGAACTATTAGTTTTTTTAAGAAAGTAATTTATATTGTATTAATTTTATATTTCAATTTTTTGTGAGACGTTATCACGTAAGTAAATTTTAAACAAAGCTTTAAAATAAAAATAAAACCTTTACATGTGGTCATGTTATAAATATTACAGTATTTTACAGTATATAGTACAGTATATAGTATTTTAAATTCACATATATTTATCAGGATATGAGATGACTGTGAATGATGGATTTGTTTTCCATGAATGTGGTAATTTCACTGTAAATCTCATAACAACAATTTATCATGTTTGTTACCTTCCAGCTATCTACATGCGAAAAACATCATCCACCGTGACATGAAATCCAACAGTATCCTTGAGATGTAACTCTTTAGTTTTTTCTTTTTGATCTAAAGGCAGATGGGATAGTTTTAGTAATGGGATAGTTTAGTAAAATTTTGTCTTTAGTGCTCATCGACCACTCGTAAAGCTATATATATATATATATATATATATATATATATATATATATATATATATATATATATATATATATATATATATATATATTTATTTATTTATTTATTTATATATATATTTATTTATTTATTTATTTATTTATTTTTTCTTCGGGAGAAAGTTTTATTTGTTTTACTCCGGCTAGAATAAAAGCAGTTTTTAATAAAAAAATAATAATAAAATTTTAAGGTCAAAACTATTAGCCCCTTTAAGCTATATATATTTTTCAATAGTCAACAGAACAAACCATCATTATACAATGACTTGCCTAATTACCCTAACCTGCCTTGTTAACTTAATAAACCGAGTTAATCCTTTAAATGTCACTTTAAGCCGAATATTAGTATCTTAAAAATATCTAGTAAAATATTATTTACTGTCATAATTGCTAAGATAAAATAAATCAGTTATTAGAGATGAGTTACTAAAACTATTATGTTTTAGAAATGTGTTGAAAAAAATCTTTCCTCCATTAAACAGAAATTGGGGAAAAAAATAAACAGGGGGGCTAATAATATAGACTTACCATCCACTTTATTAGGTACACCTTAGTAGTACCAAGTTGGACCCTCTTTTGCCTTCAGAACTGCTTTAATCCTTCGTGGCAAAGATTCAACAAGGTCCTGTAAATATTCCTCAGAGATTTTGGTCCATATTGACATGATAGCATCACATGCTGCAGATTTCTCAGCTGCACATCTATGATGTGAATCTCCCGTTCCACCACATACCAAAGGTGCTCTATTGGATTGAGATCTGGTGACTGTGGAGGGCATTTGAGTACAGTGAACTCATTGTCATGTTCAAGAAACCAGTCTGAGATGATTCATGCTTTATGACATGGCGTGATATCCTGCTGAAATTAGCCATCAGAAGATGGGTACACTGTGGTCATAAAGGGATGGACATGGTCAGCAACAATCCTCAGGTAGGCTGTGGCGTTGACACAAATTGCTACTAATGGGCCCAAAGTGTGCCAAGAAAATATCCCCCACACCATTACACAATCACCACTAGCCTGAATCGTTGACACAAGGCAGGATGGATCAATGCTTTCATGTTGTTGACCCCAAATCCTGGTCAGATCATCCGAATGTCGCAACAGAAATCGAGACTCATCAGACCAGGCAACTTTTTTACAGTCTTCTATTGTGCAGTTTTGGTGAGCCTGTGTGAATTGTAGCCTCAGTTCCCTGGCCTAAACTGACAGGAGTGGCTTCTGCTGCTGTAGCCCATCCGCCTCAAGGTTGGAGTGTTGTGTGTTCAGAGATGCTCCTCTGCACACCTCAGTTGTAACGAGTGCTTATTTGAGTTACTGTTGCCTTTTTATCAGCTTAAACCAGTCTGGTCATTCTCCTCTGATCTCTAGCACCAACAAGGCATTTTTGCTCACAGAACTGCCGATCACTGGATATTTTCACTTGTTCAGCCCATTCTCCGTAAATCCTTTTACGAGTAATAAATTGAGTAATAATACTCAATTACTATGGTGCTCGGATCCAAATTTATACCATGTGATATCATCAACTAATTTTTGAGTTTTTTCCTTAAACATGTGCAAACATTTTGATTAATGTAACCTTCTCTAACTGTAAAAATGTAATTATTCTGCAAAATATGTTTGTATATCAACACTACTACTCTTTTACTCTGCTTCTCTGTATAGATTTATAAAGAACTGTTGAGATGATGTACAGTTTTAAAGGCAAATACATTATAAGTAACTGTTAATGAAATAAACTAACTACAGCAACACTGCATGAATGGGTCTTAATGAAAATATGTAACTGCTTTCACCTTCCCGACCTCCAGAGCTGCTCTTGGTTGAAGCAGCACATATTGTACAAGCTTTCATGCAGTCTGCCAAAAGCTGCTAAACTTTGACTTTAACTCAAGATCAGACATCTTCTTACATGAAGGCCTGACAGTGAAGATTGGAGATTTTGGACTGGCTACCGTGAAGGCCAGGTGGAGTGGTTCTCAACAGGTGGAACAACCTTCAGGATCTATTTTATGGATGGTCAGCACAGTTAATCATATATGTTTCCTGCTTCTTTTGGATTTTAAAGTTGCATCTCATTACGACATTATGCTTTTTCCTCATCAGGCACCTGAGGTGATCCGAATGCAGGACAACAACCCCTACAGTTTCCAATCAGATGTGTATTCGTATGGCATCGTGCTGTTTGAGTTAATGACAGGGGAGCTGCCCTACTCACAAATAGGGAACCGAGATCAGGTAACACAAGCAAAGCTTAAAGGGATGTGAAAGAAACTGTTACAGCAGGCAAAGGGAAGGCAGGGGCTGTATCTGTATCCATTATTTGAGGGAGCAGACTAAAGATGCACAGAAATGAAATTCTTGGCCAAAGCCGAATAATAATGAATTGCTTGGCTGAAGGCCGAATACCGAACGCGGTGTTTTGCATCTTTTTCCATTTAGTTTGCCAATTTTTTCACCATTACAATAATTAAATAGTAAAAGTTAGCTTTTTACTATTTTGTGTTGCTTTTCAGAGAAATAAATCAAATAACAAAAATACAATTTCAAAAATATTTATTTAACACTAAACATTTTTTCAACATTCCAGCAGATAATATACGAACAAAGCACAATATAACTTAAATTAAATTAATTAGTAAAATGAAAAAATATTTTTATTTGGCCATCTTTGAAGCCCCCCTTCTTGAATAGTCTATGTTAGGCCTATAACTGACTGCTGAAAGAATGAAACTGTATGTCTACAACAACAAATGTGCATTGAATAGTGCAAAAAATGTGTATGACAACAAATGAAACATGAAACAACTACATAAGCCTATTAGCCTACATCTTCAGGAAAAGTGGCAGGTTCTTCTTTATAAAAAGTAGCTTCTCTGCTGTCTCGCATGAAAGTCGGTTCCTCTCATCGATGACATGAGATGCAGCACTAAACAGTCTCTCGCTGTCGGCTGTCGGTGCGCGGCTCATCTGTAGTACGAGCCCGTTTACTCTCTGCGCTGTTTTCATCTCCTGCGCTGTGCATCAATTGACCGTCTCCAATACCTAGCGGCTTTCCCAAGTCCAACTAGGCCTGGATCATTTCTCGTGTGCACTGCTTTTTCCTCATATCCAAGTAATGATCTTTATATCGTGGATCAAGCACAGTCGCGATGAAGTACAGGCGTTCTGAGTCCGCCTGACTAAACGTGCGCTGACAGCTTCTAAGAGCGCACTTTTAGCTGTTTTCACTCCGTGGTCTGTTTCAGCCTCTTTGTCTAAAAGACGCTTTAGTGCTGCAAGTAAATGTATGACGTCTGCCACAGATGAGCTTATCTCTTTTGTTATCTGCTCAAAGGGAGCGATAAGAGAGAGAACGTTCCTCTGGACAATTCAGCAGAACAGTGTCCGTACCGTGCCCAGGCCCGTTTCCCGGATCGTTTGAGAAGTGTGAGTGCGCAGAATCGGGCTCAAGCACGGTTCACTTGGCCGGCCCTGGCCCGGTTGGAAGAGGTGTGCCTGAGCGCGGTTCACTTGGGCTTTGGCACGGTACGCTTGTGTGTGAGTGCAAAATGCGCCAAAGCCCGAAACTGAAAGCGAGACGTGACTTTTAAGGGACTGTTTCATATAGATTTATTAATCATTCTTACTATTCAGTGATAGCAAACTGCCGTAGCTTATTTAATGCGCAAACCCCTCACTGCACGACAGCTGCGCGCCTTCAGCAGACCTCCTCATTCCTGCAGCACGAGGGCTTTATGATTGTTTATGAGAGCCAAAGTGGCGGATCTGTTCGGCGAAATATCTGACTGCGTGTCCCCGCATCCCTAAGGACTGTTTGGCGAAATATTTGACGGCATGTCACTGCATAACAAACAACTGAAATGATATAACTAGAGAAATCTCCACCGTGCTGCTGAGTGAGAGAGTGCTTCTCACTGAACAGCGCAGTATCGATGACGTAAGCGTGCCCAGGCCCGATTGTGGTGTGAGTGCGGGCCGTCGGGGGAGACGGGAGGGGGGACAAGTGTGCTTTGGCCCGGTTCGAGGCAACTGTACCTTGTGTGAGTACGGCCTTAAAGTGCTTCCACACTGCTGACATGTTTGCTGCATAAAGCGTGCGCCTCTCACTCTACGCGGGTTACTATTTGATTGCGTCATTAAAAACGTCATTGTTCGGCAAAATTTATTCGGCCTTTTTACTTATTAATTTCGGTTGCCGAATATTCGATGCATCCCTACAGCAGACATTTGTAGAAGTGTCTAATTTTTTTGCCCTTTACTTGCTAACTTCACTTTGAATAGTTGTCTCGGATCTACTTCATTAACTAGTCTAAAAAGTGTCCACTACTAGTGGAACATCTAAATGGGTTTAAATGGAACCCAGGGGGGCCCAAACTTTTTCTTATAAAAGGCCAAAAACCAAACTTGATTGAGGGCGGTGGACTGAAGATAAATATATCAAACCGCATTACATTAAAAGTAGATTTTAAAAAAAGTTTTATAATGAACTTATTATAGTAAATACATAAACAATCCCATTTATAGCATAATAGAGCTTAATGCTGAATACGCTAATCGAGCTGTTCCTGCCTTTGCCTTGATATGCTCACCGATGTCATGTGAATTGTCTTCTATCTGTCAACTGACAGTATTTACATTTTAAAAGTCTGATTCATTTGCAACATTTAATTGTAACTCCTCAATTAAACAACGAAACTAAAGGTTACGTTAAATTTGAAATGACGATCTCTGTCAACAGCATTCGCCCCAACCAACAGCTAAGGGCGTACTTACACTATGTACAGTTGCCTTGAACCGAGCCGAGGTTTTGTAGCTCTGCCTTCTTTTGCAAAGAGCACAATCTCATTTGAATTTAAAGCGACAGTCACCAAAATGCCACAGTTTGAATCAAAGCCTAAAAGGGGCTGTTTCAAAGAGTTTTAAAACATTATTTCGGTAACACTTTATAATAACTACACACTATAAATCATTTATTAAGCATTAGCAAATAGTAAATTTATTATTTGTTAAGCATTAACTCTACATTAATAAACATTAGTAAGCAGTTTATAAATGCAGCTACAAATGCTCTATTCTTGACTTATAAGCACCTATATAATGTGCTTAATAATTGTATTTTCATACTTAGTTAATGATTTATTTTTCATTACTAAATTAAGTATTGCATTATTTACAAACCAGTTGTATTTAAGAGTAGTTGAGGGTTTTTAGGATCATTCAGAATGAGTTAGTAAATGATTAATAAACTATTGAAATCAACATTTATATGTCTTATTATTCAGGCATATATTAATGGGTACTATGTATTTTAATAAATGCTTTATTAACTCAACTTCATCTAGTTTTGTGACCTAATCTAAAGTGAGGACTATTCATGCTTTATACATCCTTTATAAATGACAAATAAAGGCTCAATTAAATTCTAAACAGGAAAAATGACATTATTCATTCCTATTCAATTATAGATACTCAAATGAAACTGTACATCAAATAAAAAATAAATCTTTGCAACCTGATCTAAAATAAAATCACTGCAGAGTTTAAACATTGCATCTTACATTATTATATTGTTGTAGTTGTTTTATCCAGTTTTATGTCGTATTTTGACACTCCTGTTATTCAGCAATGTTTAAACTTTACAGTAATTTTACTTTTTAGAAAAGATTGCAAAGATTATAGTTCATTTGAATCTGAGCCTGTAATAGTCATTTATAAGGGATTTATAAAGCATGAATAGTCCCCACTTTAGATTAGGTCACAAAACCACATGAAGTTGAGTTAATAAAGCATTTATTAACATATTAGTTAACTATTAGTATATGCCTGAATAATAAGATATATAAATGTTGATTTCAATAGTTTATAAATCATTATCATTTTGAATGATCCTAAAAACCCTCAACTACTCTTAAATACAACTCATTTGTAAATAATGCAATACTTAATTTAGTAATGAAATATAAATCATTAACTAAGTGTGAAAATACAATTATTAAGCACATTATATAGGTGCTTATAAGTCAAGAATACAGCATTTGTAGCTGCAGTTATAAACTGCTTACTAACGTTTATTAACGTAGAGTTAATGCTTAACAAATAATGAATTCACTAGATGCTAATGCTTGGTAAATGACTGTAGTTATTATAAAATGTTACCATTATTTCGTGTGAATTTTGAGCTAAAACATAAGATAAAATCTTGTAAAAAGGGGCATAATAGGTTCCCTTTAATATTCATTTACTAACCAAGAATTGAATGGTTTGTCCAGCATGACTATGCATTCATTTGTGAACATGCATACAGGATCTCTCCCCAGTCTGACCCCTGCAAAGCTGCTGGACTAAATTTAGACATGTAAACTAATCAAGACTCCAGAACACGCACTGGGCTCATTCCCTCACCCCTGCCCAGATTGATTTAGTTTTAGTACAGTAATAAACCTAACAAATAAAAAAAGAGTCTAGATACTATAATCTGATTTAAAATAATCTTGTCCAGACATTTGCGTCCATATAAAATCGAGCTGGCATGATGTACAGTTCAAATTCATTAGCCCTCCTGTGAAATTCAAATTCTTTTTTCACATTTTTCCCAAATTCTGTTTGAATGATTTTTTTTTCCCAACACCTTTTCAACATGACTAATATAAACATAAACAGTTTGAACAATTATTAATAGAATTTAACTAGTATTCAGATTACAAGCTTTTAATTAGGCTAAGTAAGTTTGGTTAATTAGGCAAGTCATTGGAAAACAGTTGCTTGTTCTGTAGCGAATCGAAAAAATTAGGGCTGCTTGATTATGGGAAAAATCATAATCACGATCATTTTGATCATAATTGTAATCACG